>NW_007257324.1:156437-165778 GCF_000164805.1 Carlito syrichta | reverse complement strand
AAAAAGAGACAAATGTTAATCATCACTTCTTAGAAAGAGTAGTGTGTGATACCTATGACAGAGGGCACAGTCATTTGAAATTAATATAAACCTTTTGCTTGAATATAGTATTATACTTTTCATTTTTTTCTTTTTCCTAAACACAGACAGACCATGGGAAATGCAGGTCCTTAGGGAAACGCAAATCCTATACTGAAATATAATTTTTGAAAAGGACATTTATCAACAAATCTAGAGTGCTGTTCTTTGCATTCACATTTGAGTGCTCAACCTCAAGCATTCTACCACATTTGGAACAACATGTTTGTATATGTTTAAGGAAACCAGAGTTTTGTTTTTTTTTTTTTTTTTGAGTTGGAGTCTCACTCTGTCGCCCAGACTGGAGTACGGTGGCCGGGCCTCGACCTGCTGGCCTCCGGCGATCCTTCCGCCTCAGCCTTCCAATTACCTGGAATTACAGGCGCGCACTACCACGCCCAGCTAATTTGTGATTTATTGTGGAGATGAGGTCTCGCCAAGCTGCCCAGGCAGGTCTCGAACCCGTGGGCTCAGGCAATTCACTCACCTCAGTCTCCCAAAGTGCGGGATTACAGGCTGAGCCACCAAGCCCGGCTGAAAACCAGAGTTCTACTGTAGACAAAGCAGTCACCTCTACTCTGACTGCTTAAACATGGCACAGTGAAAAAGAGAAGTGAACTAATTTCCAGTCCTAGCTTTGCCATCCATCAACATTGTTAACTTGGCTAAGGTAGACACGTCCCCTCTATTTCCTCAATTTCCAAAACAGAGAAATGAGGGAATTGGAATAGACCAGGAATAGGCAAAATCTGCTTCCCTAGGATTCTATGAAAAAGGGTTTATAGATGAGGGTTTACAGTTGTGAAACCAACTGGCTCAACCAAGGGTTAACTTAGTCAACTCCTAATTATTCCAAAGCCGAAAATTTTATTCCCAGATTATCAATACTTAAACTTTTTTCTTCCTATGGATTTTAGGTCATTTTGATGCTCTCCTTCTGCCAATGGGCTAATGTGAGATAAAACAATGAAAAGGTAATCATTTTTCTTATGTTAATGAATCTGATTGGTAGACAGGAGGGTGAGATGGGATTTAATAATTATTTGCGGATTTTATGAATTTTGGAGAATGTCTAATCAACATGATGTCAGCTGATAGCTCATTGCTTTAGTGCTATCTATTGTTGTATAAATGAGTTCAAGGTTTTATACTAAAGGAAAAATAAACAGAACAAAATAACATGTATGACCAGAAAACTTACAAGCTAAATTAGGGTGAACAAACATGAGAAACATCAAAAACTTTCAAGACTATAAGGTATTTAGAGGAATTATGTATTTATATTTTTTAAAGAAAGAAGATGAGAAAATGCTCTGAGAATAAAGTATTAGATGAAGATAGGAAAATCACCTTCAGAGACTAAATTCAATTAGAGAAGAAGAGGGGAGAAACAAAGATCTTCAGTGTTGTATACAAGTAACATTTGGTGGCATTATACAGATCCATTTATAATAGGTAAATACAAATCAGCAGTCTAGGCTGAATTAACTTGATCCCATTTAAGTGGTACCTGGGAATACCTTGCATGACTTCACTTTTTAAAGGGCTTAAGACTAATGGTAACAGCCCTTCTTAGTATGACACTTGAAAGCTCTGACAAGGTTCAGCATATGACAGGACAGCAGGAACACAGCGTTTTTCTTTTATGACTGAAAGCCCCTATTTTGGGTACAATAAATCCAGGAATGATTACAACTGATGGCTTTCAATTCTTGAAGACTGTAGTTGCCATGTTCAGAAGGTAAAATGCTTTGAATGAAGAGTCAATTTTTTATATCATCCAGGAGGGATTAAATGGCCTGAAAGAATCAACAACTTTGTCAAACCAACTGCTATTCTCAGCCTATAAATTAACAGCATCTATTCTGTACATTTTCTAGTTTCTTGCACATTGGTCCGTTATTAATTCCATAGTTAATTCACACAGAACATTCTTCCTTTAGCAGCTGTATTAATTGGTATCAACTCAGAAAAGTATCTGTAAGAATATATCTCTGCCTAGCTCTTACAACTATGTGGAAGGATAGAGACAGCACAAAATTAAGCCTCTGCTTCCTCATTGACTAGGAAACAATTAGTACTTTTATATGCATACTACATCATAACTTGCAAGTAACCTCACATTCATTATCTCATCTAAACTCCCCTAGAATTCTATGAAAAAGGGTTTATAGATGAGGACATTGAAGCTAGGTCAGCTTAGGGGACTAGACCAACGTTACAGTCAGCCAGTGGAAGAGCTAGTGTTCTAGCTCTTTGAAATACAAAGTCACTTGCTTTTCAATATATGTGCTGGTTGTCTGGACTTGCTCCATTCTGGCTTTAAAAAACAGTTTATAGTTCATATCACATTACCCATTATGCTTTAAATTTATTGAGAAAGGAATACCATATTAATTATTTAAATATGTACCCTAAAAAACCTAAACTATAATGCCATATACTCTGATACTACTAACGCAATATACACAAATTTCTAAAACTCAGTAGAAGGTAAACAAACAAAAAAGAGTTAATTATACATTTCAATTACTTGAGTAGATTGATAGATTCAAAATGGGGAAAAGTATGTTCAGATTACTGTAGACAAAGTAGTCACCTCTAATCTGACTGCTTAAACATGGCACAGTGAAAAAGAGAAGTGAACTGAGTTCCAGTCCTAGCTTTGCCATCCATCAACATTGTTAACTTGGCTAAGGTAGACACGTCCCCTCTATTTCCTCAGTTTCCAAAACAGAGAAATGAGGGAATTGGAATAGACCAGGAATAGGCAAAATCTGCTCAGCATCTAAAGGTGCTTTTATAAATATGGTTTTATTGGAACACAGCCGCTTTCATTCATTTATGTGTTGTCTGTGGCTGTGTTTGCACTACAGAGGCAGAATCAAGTCGTGACAAAGAATACTTAGCCAACAAAGTCACAATATTGACTATGTGGCCCTTTACAGAAAAAGTTTGCTAATCCCTGGACTAAACCATCTTAGTTTTCTTCATACTCTGATATTCTATACTACTATGAAAATGCTAATTACAGCTTTTACTACTGTATCCTATGTATAAACCTGCAGCTTCTAGTTTATGCAGTAGCTCTTCTTTAAAGACAACCTGGCATCTAATATTACTAGTGGAAGAAAAGTTTGTTCTTTGCTTTTCATGACTACAGTTAAAGGCAACATCTGCAGTTTAAAAAAATCATATCATCATCATCATTAAACTTTAAGCATGGTAATGAACCTTTAGAAATAGAAATAACTAAAACTGGAAGAAAAACGGCTTGAGGAGATCAATTTTTTACTTCAGTGGCATGACTTCTTGGAATACGGAAGTAAAATACTAGAAACATACCACAGTGTCAGGGTATGCACAAAACACATTTGTGTCATGTACCACATGACAACATAGGTACAGCTATAGCTCATACCAATTAGCAGCAATTCCCCATTCTCTCACAACACACTTCCACTCTACCTCCAGCTCTAGGTAACACTAATCTACCTTTCTGATCCACTTTGAGTTAATTTTTATATATGATGTGGAGCTCACCTTCATTCTTTTGCAGGTTGATATATAGTTGTCCCAGTACCCTTTGTTGAAGAGAATGTTCTTTCCTCATTGAATGATCTTGGCACTCTTGTCAGAAATCAACTAATCATAAATGAGAGGGTTTATATCTGGACTGTCAATACTATTTCACTGATATATATTTCAATCCCTAAGCTAGTACCACACATCTTGATTACTGTAACTTTAGGGTACATTTTGTGATTGGGAAGTAAGAGTCCTCCAACTTTATTTTTATTTTCTAATTGCCCTGGCTAGGACTTCAGTACGATATTTAATAGAAATCATAAGAGCAAAATTATTGACTAATTCCTGAGCTTAGGAGTTCAGCTTTCAGTCTTTCACCATTGAGTATGATGTTAACTGTAGGTTTTTCATAGATGACCTTTATCAGGTTAAGAAAATTTCCTTCTATGCCTAGTTTATTACACGTTTTTCTCTGTAACAATGAAAAAGGTCTTGCATTTTTTTTTGCATTTTGTCAAATGTTTTTTCTGCATCTATTAAAATAATTATATGGTTTTTGCCCTTTATTCTATTAGTATGGTGCATTACCTTGATTAATTTTTGCTAAATTAACCTTGTATTTCTGGGATAAATCCCACTTGGTTATGCTGTACAATCCTTTAAAAAACGTTGAATTCAGTTTGTTAGTATTTTGTTGAGGATTTCTGCATCTGTATACACAAGATATTGCTCTGTAGTTTTCTTGTGATTCTTTGATTGTGGTATCAAGATAATACTGGCCTCATAGAATGAATTGGGAAGAGTTTCTGCCTCTTCTATTTTTTGAAAAAGTTTGCAAAGTATTGATATTAATGCTTTTTTGTTAGAATTCAGTGGGGAAGCCATCTAGGCCTGGGTTTTTCTTTGAGGGTAGTTTTTTTAAATTAGTAATTTAATTTCTTTACTTGTTATAGATGTATTTGGACTGCCTATTTCTTCTCTCTCCCTTTCATTTTCAAAAGTGACCTGGTTTGAATCATAAATTATAAGGTCACCTTGGTTTCAGAGTTTGAGGACAACTTAGGAGGTAGGGAGCTTGGTTTGGTTTGTGGGAAGTGGCAACTGGGGCTATTTCTTCTTGAGCCACTTTTGGTAGTTTGTGTCTTTCTATAAATTCGTCCATTTCATCTAAGTTTTCTAACTTGTTGGCAGTTATTCATTACATTCCTTTACAATTTTTATTTCTGTAAAATTGGTAGTGATGTCCCTTCTTTCATTCTTAATTTTAGTAATTTGAGTCTTCACTATTTTGTTACTAGTCAGTCTAGTTAAAAACTTGACAATTTTTTATGTTTCCAAAAAACCAACTTATGGTTTTGTTAACTTTCTCTACTGATTTTCTATTCTCTATTTCATTAATATTTCATAATATTTGCTATTTCTTTCCTTTTACTTGTTTGGATTTAGTTTTATTTTTCTAATTTCTCAAAGTAAAAGGTTATTATTTGAGATACTCCTTTTTAAATATAGTGAATTTACAACTAAGAACTTCCCTTTAACAACAGCTTTGTCTGCATTCTATACATTTTTAAAATTTACCTCACAGTATTTTCTTATTTTCCTTGTGATTTCTTCTTTGACCTATATTTAAAGTATGTCGTTTGATTTCCATATATTTCTGAAGTCTCCAAGTTTCTATTACTGATTTGTAATTTCATTCTTATTGTGGTCAGAGAACATTCTTTACATGATTCAATTATTTTAAATTTATTGAAGCTTGCTTTATGGCCTACCAGATGGTCTATCCACATAAATATTCCATGTGCACTTGAAAAGAACGTGTATTCTACTGGTTTTGGGTGATCTATAGATGCCTGTAAAGTCTACATGATGCATAGCTGTTCGAGTCTTCTACTTCTTTGTAGATATTTTTGCCTACCTGTTCTAGCCATTATCTATCACAGAAACAAAGAAAAGAGTACCAAATGTTTTCACTCATAAGTGGACCTTGAACAATTATTATAATACTATAAGAAAGGGATTGGCAGTGGTGGGAAACTGTCAGGGGAGGGGGGATAGGATTGGCAGTTGAGGGAAACTGCTAGGGGAGGGAGGGGCATACCTCATCAATAAGGGTACCTGCATGATCAACGTTTGTATACCTCCTAACCCTGAAGTGCACCACACATCTTTATAATAAAAAAAATAAATTCCTGTTTAAATAAATAAATAAAAATAAAATTGTGATATACTAAAAAAAGTGGGGCCTTGAAATATCCCACTATTATTGTTAAATTGTCTGTTTCTTGAAATCTGTCAGTTTTTGCTTTTGATATTTTGATCTGTTCTTAGGTGCACATGTTTAAAACTGTTTTATCTTGCTGATGAATGAAACCTTCAATCATTATGAAATGTCCCCATTTATTTCTAGTCACTTTTACTTCTTTTAAAGTTTGTTTTATCTGATATTGGCATAGCCACTCTGACTTTTATAGTTGGTGTTTGCATAGTATATCATTTTTCCATCCTTTCACTTTCAACTTATTTGCATATTAAACATTTTTGTAGAGATGGGGTTTTGCATTTTGCCCAGGCTGGCCTCCGACTCTTGGACTCAAGCAATCTCCTGCCTCAGTCCCCGAAATTGCTGGAATTATAGCCATGAGCCACCAATCCTGATATTTATCTTTGAATATAAAGTGCATCTCCTATAGACAGCATAGAGTTGAGTCTTGATTTTTAAAATACAATCTGACAATCTCTACCTTATTTAACTATTAATATTTAATTTTTATTAACATGGTTCAGTATACACCTATACACTTTTCATTTTGATTTATTTCTATACACCCCAAGCCTTCCCTCCAATTGCTCCTTTATTATTTTGTACGACATGAATATTTTCTAGTGTAAGATTTTGAACCCTTCAATAATTTTTTTAGTATACTTTTTTAGTTACATTCTTAGTACTTGTTCTGGGGCTTACAATATACATGCTAACTTATCAGTATTTACTTCATATTTATACTGACCAGTTCCACTGAAATATAGAAACCTTACTTCTATATAAGTCCTTTCCATCCTTCCATTTTTGTACTACTGTTATTCATATTATGTTTATGCTACAAATCCAACAATACATTATTATAATCATTATTTTATATGATCTTATGGCTTTAAAAAAAGCTGAAAGAAGGGCACATACGTATGCATAGTTTGTGATGTTAACCTTCTTATGTGCCACTTCTGGCTCTTCATTTGTGCCTGTAGATGTGAGATATCATCTGGTGTCATGCCTTACTCCAAGATAGCTTTGTTTCTTCCCCCAACAAAATATACATATTGTTTTATGTAGTTGCTTTTATAAGTTAAAAGAAGAAGAAACATGCAATTATGTTGTCTTTTGCAAGTACCTACATGGACACTATTAGTGGTGTGCCATATCTTTTCATGTGGATTTGAATTACTGTCTGGTGTCACTTCCTTTTTGCCTGAAAAAAATTTCCTTTGCATTTCTTGTAATGCAGGCCAATTACCAACATCTTTATTTCACCTTCATTTTTGAATGACAGATTTACTGGGTAAAATATTCTTATTTGACAGGCTTTTAAACAATTTTCAGCAATTTGAATATGTCATCCTTGTCTTTTGGGCTTCACTGCTCCTGATGAAACTTTACCTGTTAACCACATTGGGGTTTCCTTGTATGAGATGACCCATTTTTCTTTTACTACTTTCAAGATTTTCTCGTCTTTAGCTTGCAGTATTTGACTATGATGTGTCTGGGTGTGAATCTATTTATCCTACTTGGCATTTGTTGAGCTCCTTTAATGTGTAGATTAATACTTTGCATAAAATGTAGATGTTTTCACCCATTTCTCAGAATTTTTTTCCCCCTGTCCCTTTCTCTCCTCCTGGTAGTCCCTGTGTGGACATATTAGTATACTTAATGGTGTTCCACATTTCTGAGGTTATTTTTCTTCATTCTTTTCTCTCCCTCTTCTTCATATTGCATAATCTCTATTGATGTGTCTTCCAGGTTCATAGATTCTTTCTCCTGCCAGCTCAAATATACTACTGAATTCCTGTAGTGAATTTCTCATTTCAGTTACTGTACTTTTCAACTCCAGAATTTCCATTTAGAGATACACACACTTCTCTGTTGATAAATCTTTTTGTCTGCTACATCTGTCATTTGGACCCCCTCTAGGGCAATATTTATTACTTTGTTTTTCCCTGTATATGGGTCACGCTTTCCTGTTTGTTTGCATGTTTTGCAATTTTTTTTGTTGTAAATTGGACATTTTAGATAGTATCTTCTAGCACTTCTGAGTGCTGATCCTTCTCTCCTGGGGAATTTGTTCTTTACTTAGTTGCTTATTTCTCCTACAGCGTGCAGCCCAATGTTTAGTTCCCTAGGGGCTGCCCCTGGGTTGGTACAAGGCATTTGTTGACCAGCAATATTTTTACCCTTTGTCATTGGATGTGTGCTTAGAGGCTGTGATCAATATCTCAGGAGTTTACTTTTGACCCATGTTCACCGGACTAGTAGCTTGGAGGATCCCTCTCTGATCATTCTAAGGAGGGCTAGCCTCAGACATACACACAGTCTTCCAGATTGCCCGGGATGAGTTATGACTTTATTTTTAACCCTGTGTTTCTAGGAGTCACTCCTGGGCCAGAGTAGCTTATTGCTGTGTTTGGTCAAAGGTTGGCTTTAAACTCCTTGTGCCAATTGAAGCTTTTGCCCTATGGTGGGGGGTCTGAATGTACTGGACAATGCTTTCAAGTCTGTCCCATGTTCTGCTCTGATGTAATAAGTGAGTGCAGTCCAGCACATGCACACAGCCTTTTCAACCACCAGAGTTGACTGTGCTTTCAGGAGCTCTTTTTGACTCCCTCTTTCATGTTTCTATTAAACTTCTAGCTGCTTTGCTTGTGCCACGTTCCCCTAATTGACCACCACCAAGATCTCCATTGTTTCTGGCAATGCCCTTAGAGATGGCGTTCTCCGTGCTCTTCTCCAAATGAAGTAATTCCCCACAGGTAGAGCTATGCAGTTGTCTTTATTGCATGCTTTTCCCCTTGGGCAGAACCTCTGTACCACTGAACCAAAGCTGAAGATTTCACTTTTCTGGAAGTAAAATCACTACTCTACTCATGGGCAATAGGGTGGAGTGGAAGTCCCTAATATTAGCCAGTTTCCCCCTCTTTGAGTGAAGCCTCCAACCCTGTATGCAAGCTGGGATAGAAAAAACCAGGGCCCGTTCTCAGCCTGTTCATGGAATAGAACTTCCACTCTATGGGGGTGCATGGGGTGGAGGGAGAGTGCTGAGTGGAAGAAGAGATTTCCAGTTCTTTTGGTTGTCCCCACCTGGAAGAGTTTTTGCAACACAAGGTTGTCAGGGGGGAGACGGGGGATAAGAAATATAGACAGCTGTCCCTGCCAATGTGAAACTGTAGCTTCAGACTGGGAGTTCAGGGAAGAGGGAGCCCTACTTCATCATACCTGCCCAGAATAAAATATAAGGAGTCATGGAGGACTTTCCGCCATCACACAACCTGCCTAGGCTGAAACAAGAAGAAATTGAGACCCTAAATAGACCAATAACAATCAAGGAAATTGACTATGTAATAAGAAAACTACCTACAAAAAAAAAGCCCCGGACCAGATGGCTTTCCAGCAGAATTCTACCAGACATTTAAGGAGGAACTGATTCCAATCCTACTGAAGCTATTTCAGGTGATTGAGAAAG
>NW_007257324.1:112343-156417 GCF_000164805.1 Carlito syrichta | reverse complement strand
GGTATCCTGAAGCCCAGAGACAGACCAGAGGTGTGATTCATTCCCCCTTCCCCAGAAGGGTGATTGCTCCACTGGGCCTATCACCACAGGAATTTTCCATGACAAGCACTCACCTTGGGGAAGGGGTCATCAGACTGGCACAGGAAAGGCCCAGGCAAAGGGCCACTCTGTACATTAATACTTTGGTGATGTCTGAGGAGAAGCAGTAAACTCCCCTAGGCTTCTGACTCAAACCCTCTCAGCGGGATACTAAACCCAGCATCCACACTACTCCCAGCTCCTACACAAGGCCAAGCCCACAGAACACGCCCAAATGATGTCCTGAGAGTTAGGGACTAGGTGGAAGGGGTTGGAGGGCATCTTCTGGGAGAGTATTGGGGCGGATCACAGTTTCCGCTCCACAGGTTGCTGTAGATACAGTTCGCTGCCTGCAGAGATGATGGGCAAGTGATTGTCCATGTGGTAACTGATGAGGTGACTGACACTCTTGAAGCGGTGATCCTTTGTACGAACCACACCCTCAGGATCCACTAGTAGCAGGTGCTTGGGCTGCCCACTCTGCAAGCCAGTGAGCACATACTGGCCAGGTGTGGTCGTGCTGTCCCACACCAGGAAGTCCCCGTTGAGCCGCAGCAGTGCCTCAACCTCCCGCCGGCTTAACTTCCCATGAAACCAGGGCTCCCCTCGGAGCTGCTCAGCCATGGACACAGACTGGGGAGGTGGAGGCACTCAAAGGGCATCTTCAAAGGGCTTCATGTCAAAGAGGTCCCAGGGTGCACTGCCATTGATGGCAGGATTGGGGGTCCCAGCCCCACCAGCTGCTTGCCGGGTCTTGTCTAGGTTCTGAACATTGATGTAGGTGGGATCATCAAAGAGCTCTCTGCCTGCTGGGCAGGGTGGTGGTGGTGGCATCTGTTTGCGGACTTCTGGTTCTCCCCCAATAGGCTGGCCTACAGGCAGTGTAGCTCCCAAGTGGTTGGGGGTTTGCGTACTGGGTGGAGTCGGGCGAGGAGCCCCTGGAGTGGCTCCTTCCCGAAGCCTCATGTCTACCACCCCCCCAAGAGGGGGTTCCTTCCCAGGGAAGTCATTATAGTACTGATGATCGGGTGGCTCATCCTCCTCCTCATCCCAAGCTGAGCCATCAAAGCCAGCCATCCTGTCATGGGGGGGTGACCAGTTTTGGGGGGTTCCCGAGGTATTGTTTGAAGCACAACTCGAAGGCCTGGTCAGTGGTGCTGATGATGTCCTGGGCAAGCCCTTCAGGACACTCCAGGATGTGGCAGGCTCTCTGATTCACAGGGTCTTTGGCAACATAGGCGACATACTCAGCTGTGTCCGGATCCCTGCCAGACGCAAATGAGACAGATTGCATGTGGTGGTTGGCGATGATCTGTTTGCAGGCTGCGGCCATGAGGTTGAGGCTGCTGGTGGAGACGGTGAGAATGATTGGCATCCCAGCAAATTTCAGGTTACTACTCCCCAGGATAGAGCTGAGTGGGCGGCTACAAGGCTTTCTCCTCTTTGTCGCCCCCTTAGCACCCGGCACAGCCTCACACACCAGACTGATGGCCTCCCTGGTGACCTGAGTCCGCGTGTTGAAGTCAAGGGCTCGCATTGACTGCAGGACCTCCACACAACCCATGTACAGGGCCTCATGGAGTCTTCGTACCACACCGTGGGCCTATTTGGTTCCAGATCACCCCACTGCCTGCTTAGGTCGCAGCTCCAACTTTCTCCCTGGGCCCGGTCTCCCTGGAGAAACTTTATTGCACTCACTTCCGGCCTCACTTGGGGATTTTCAAACATCACAGTTAAGGAGTCGGTGTGAATCTATTTGAAATCTAATTTTTTTCCTCTCTGAATGTTAGCAGCAATGACACAAAAGAGCTTCTTTTTGTTTGTTTGGTGGTGTTTTTTTTTTTTTTGAGTCAGAGTCTAACTCTACTGCCCAGGCTGGAGTGCAGTGACATGCTCACAGCCACTGCAGTCTCAACTTGCTGGGCTCAGGTTGCTAATACTCACACGTACCATGCTCCTACTGCCTCAGCACATAGAATCACATCACACTGACATGCAGAGCAAAAGTCACAAGAGGAAATCTTTGATGAAGGATTGCCACAGGTTCAGGATTTGGGCAACCATGTTCTGGGTGGGCTCGGTGTTACCCAGAGAGAGATGGAGAGACTGACAAAACTTATCTTTCTCTACTCACTCTCAGCACCCTGTTTCTCTACCTTTCCTTTCCTGTTCTTGTCAAATTACAAAACTTCAGACACTGTATTCTTTCATTACATAATTAAAGTTGTGCATTGTTTCCAGGTGAAAGCCATTATCTACTGAGAGACTGGATGTCTCAGATTCTTTAAGATCATAGCCATGATGTCACCATGCTTACTCAGAAAGGAAATTTTGATGGTGTCTTTTCTCACTATTTCTTGATTGCTTCTATTCTGGCAAAAAACAAAATGCCGGAGACTTCTGGCAAGATGGCAATGGGGCAGCCTGGTCTATGAAACCCTCTGCAAAGGAGAACACAGAGGGTCTCTGGCTCTCACCCTGGGGGCTGCAGATCCCACCGTCGGCAGCCTGCTCTTCACACGGAGCTCGGCACCACCGCTGGGGCATCGGAAAGTTCTGGACAGCCAATGCAGCCGCAGACACAGCAGCCGCCGCCCCGCCGCAGCCTCCGTGGAGGCCATAGTGCATCATGCCACCTGTGACTGAGGTGATCCACAACTTCAGTCCTTGAAGCCCCTGCAGGCAAGATCTGTGGGGATCGCTGCCACCTCTGCTGCCACCTTGCCATCCTGCCGCCTATGGGTCTCCTCCCGTGCGCCCTGAAGCAGGCTCCCATCTCTGGCCTCTGCCTGGCTCCTGTCTGGCTCTACTCCCTCTGGGACAAGCAGCTGAGATAGCACCACCTGCTGGTGATTCAAGGTAACAACACCGAAACAAGAGAAGCTTGAAAAAGAGACACAGGCCAGATTTGAATGGTGAACTGAGGGTGATCTGAACTGTCCTTCACGGCAGGCCAGGGGCAACTGACCCTAACTGCGAACTAATTTACCAGCTTGAAAAGGCAGCTAGAAATCAGAGCTGAAAGGACATTGGACTTAAACAAAAAGTCTCAGAGTGTGCTTGATTGGTTCTGTTAGCTTAATAACTTAATTCTATTCCTACTGTTTTGTTCCTTTTTTTTCTTTTCCTCTTCCTTTTCTTCTCTTTTCTCCTCCCTATAAATCATATCTTTGTATAGAGGAACAGCACGCAAATAAGATGGTTGCTTAGCTTGTATGTTAGCATCATTGTATGTTTTATTTTTTATTTTTTTGCATGGGAGTTGGTTAGTCTGTAGCTGTGGTCTGTTGTTTTTAGCTGTTTCAGTTTAGGTCTCTCTCCATTTGTCGGTACATTTGTCTGTTTCCCCCCTTACTCCTCTCTCTCTCCACCCCCATCTTCCCCCACTGTCTACTCCATTCTCTTCCCTCTGCTAACCACATTTTATTTTAGGGAGTAAACCTACAGCCCCACTGCACAGACAAATTCTGAGGCAGTGGGAAGTGGGTTTCAGATTATTCATGCACCTGTCAGCGAATACCAGGACCTGCAGATAGATTTTGAATCACAGCTCCCTCCTTAAGTAAATCTCAAAACTGCAAAAAGGACCACCCCCAACCTACAGTGCAACTCTAGAATTGAACAAAGTAAGAAGGCATACATAAAGAATAGGAGATTGAACAAACAAAAGTAAAAGCAATCCCTCTATCCCTGAATAACAGAATTAAAGAAGATAGTGATGTAGAGGGAAGGAAAAAGTAGGGAGGCGGAAAAAACTGCACAAATGAAGAAAAACCAAAAGAAGAATATAGGTCTCACACACACTCCTGGGAGATCAGACACTGAGAAAACAGATTCCAGAACATAAACGATGAAGAGCCCTAAGAATGACTGGTCACATGCAACAAACCCAGACATCAACACATTAATAGAGAGAATTTAAAAAATTGAGGAGAGACAAGAGGAAAATAGGAAGGAGCTGATGTCAGAAATAACAGCAATAAAGAATACTGTGATGGAAATAAATAACAAACCTGGAAACAAATGAAAATGAAGAAACATCTTACCAAAATCTCTGGGACACCATGAAAGCTGTAGTAAGAGAGGAATTTATATCCCTCAAACACACATGAAGAAAATGGAAGGATCACAAATTAACAGCCTAAGAAACCACCTAAAAAGCTGGAAAAGCAAGACCACAAAAACCCTAATTTCAGCAGAAGAATGCAGATCACCAAAATAAAAGCCCAAAACCGGGACATAGAAGACAAAAAGAAAATACGAAAAATCAATGAAACAAGAAGCTGGTTCTTTGAAAGGATAAACAAGATCGATGGTCCCCTAGCTAGACTGACCAAGAAAAAGAGAGGAAAAGCCCAAATAAACACAATCAAAAACACAAAAGATGAAGTCACATCTGATCCTGAAGAAATACAAAATATCATTAGAGACTACTATGTACACTTGTATGGAAACAAACTTGAAAACCTTTCCAAAATGGAGGACTTTCTGTCATCACACAGCCTGCCTAGGTAGAAACAAGAAGAAATTGAGGCCCTAAATAGACCAATAACAGTCAAGGAAATTGACTACGTAATAAGAAAACTACCTACAAAATAAAGCCCTGGACCAGATGGCTTTCCAGTAGAATTCTATAAGACATTTAAGGAGGAGCGTATACCAATCCTACTGAAGGTATTTCAGGCTATTGAGAAAGATAGAACTCTCCCCAAATCATTTTACGAAGCTAACATCACATTAATACCCAAGCCAGGTAAAGACCCAACAAAGAAAGAGAACTACAGAGCACTATCTTTGATGAACATAGACGCTAAAATTCTCAACAAGATCCTAGCAAACCAGATTCAACAACACATCTCAAAAATCATCCATCATGACCAAGTAGGCTTCATCCCTGGGACGCAAGCCTGGTTCAACATTCGTAAAACAATAAATGTAATTAAATACATCAACAAATGTCAAAACAAAAACCACATGAGTATATCATTAGATGCAGAAAAAGCTTTTGATAAAATCCAGCACCCCTTCTTGATAAAAACCCTCGAATATCTAGGCATACAGGGAACATAACTCAAAGTAGTAAAAGCCATCTGCGAGAAACCCATAGCCAGTATACTCCTAAACAGACAAAAATTGGAACCATTTCCCCTGAAAACAGGAACAAGACAAGGATGCCCACTCTCACCCCTCCTGTTCAATATAGTATTGGAAGTCCTGGCTAGAGCGATCAGAGAAGAGAAGGCAATCAGGGGTATCCAAATAGGAAAAGAGGAAGTCAAATTATCTCTCTTTGCAGATGACATGATCGTATACCTTGAAAACCCAAGAGAATCTGTCAAAAACCTACTTACACTGATAAAGGCCTTCGGCAAAGTCCCAGGATATAAAATAAATGTGCAAAAGACAATCGCATTTCTTTACACCAATAATAAACACACAGAAACCCAAATAAAAACCACAATTCCATTCACAATATCCACCAAAAAAAATGAAATACCTTGGCATCTTCCTAACCAGAGACGTGAAAGACCTTTACAATGAAAACTACAAAACTCTGCTCAAAGAAATCAAAGATGACACAAACAAGTGGAAAAATATCCCATGCTCATGGATTGGAAGAATCAACATTGTGAAGATGTCCATCTTACCTAAGGCAATCTACAGATTCAATGCAATACCTATTAAATTACCAGCAACATTCTTCTCAGACCTAGAAAAACAACACAGGAATTCATATGAAAACACAAATGACCAAGAATAGCCAGAACAATCCTCAGCAAAAAAAAAAACAAAGCAGGTGGTATCACATTACCAGAATTCACACTTTACTATAAAGCTACAGTCATCAAAACAGCTTGGTATTGGTATAGGAACAGGCATATAGACCAATGGAATAGAATTGAGATTCCAGAGGCAAGACCTCAATTTCTCAACCAACTCATCTTCAACAAAGCCTCCACCACCTACCACTGGGGAGAGGAGAACCTATTCAGTAAATGGTGCTGGGAAAACTGGCTGATCACATGCAGAAGATTGAAACAGGACCCCTATCTATCCCCATACACAAAAATTAACTCCAAATTGATCAGGGACCTAAATATAAAACCTCAAACCATAAAAACCTTAGAAAATGAAGGACATACCCTCATGGAAATTGGAACTGGCATCCAATTCCTGAACAAAACTCAAAACCCACAGGCCATAAGGGATAAGATAGACAAGTGGGATCTCATTAAACTGACAAGCTTCTGCAAAGTCAAAGAAACGATCAAGAGAGCAGGGAGACAGCCTACTGACTGGGAAAAAATATTTGCCAACTCCAGGTCTGACAAAGGCTTAACATCCTGGATCTACGAGGAACTCAAACGTGCTGAAAAGAAAAAAACAAACAACCCCATTATAAAGTGGGCAAAAGATATGAACAGGCACTTCACAAAGGAAGACATCCGGGCAGCCAACAGACACATGAAGAAATGCTCAACCTCATTAATCATCAGGGAGATGCAGATCAAAACCACACTGAGATACCACCTAACTCCAGTCAGAATGGCAATTATCAACAACTCAAAAAATAACAGCTGCTGGAGAGGGTGTGGCGAAAAGGGAACACTTCTACACTGTTGGTGGGAGTATAAACTAGTGCAACCTCTGTGGAAAGCAGTGTGGCGATTCCTAAAAGCTCTAAACATCAACCTCCCATATGACTCTGCAATCCCCCTACTGGGAATATAACCTGAAGAACTCAAATCACTCTATAAAAAAGATACCTGCGCACGAATGTTTATTGCAGCATTGTTCACAATAGCAAGAACCTGGAACCAACCACGCTGTCCATCAAAAGAGGACTGGATTTAAAAAATGTGGTACATATACACAATGGAATACTATGCAGCCATAAAAAAGAACAAAATCATGAATTTTGCAGCAACCTGGATGGAGCTAGAGTCTATAATACTAAGTGACCTCTCACAGAAACAAAGATTTGAGTACCACATATTCTCACTCATATAGTGGACCTTGATCATCCAGTGCACTACTATAAGAAAATGACTGACAGTGTTGGGAAACTATGGGGGGGGGATGGGACTAATGGTAGTAAACATCTGTCTGGAGACGGGGAGACACCAGCTATCAACAAGGGGGCCTGAATGACACATATTTGTATACCTAACCCTTAACTGTACCCCATAGTATCAAAATAAAAAATATCGATTAAAAAAAATATACAGAGTTGAGCACTGAGGTAACACTGGGTGGGGATAGGGAGGTATGGAGCAGGTTTTTTCTCAAAGGCCATAGATTATTAAATCCTGTTTTTAACAACATTTAATAGATTGTCTTGAACAAATATTTCTCCATTTTCTGTATGCCCTTAAGACAATTTTCAGAAACTTTAAATAATTGCTTTTTAAAAAATATTTTTTTGCCAGTTAAAGTGCCGTTTTGTTGGGAGAGAGAGTATACGGAGCTCCTTACTTTGCTATCCTGGAAGTTCCACGCTGCAATTTATTTTTTAATGTAACTTCTAAGTGGAAATGTGGTGCAGCGCAAGGATTAGACAGGGTGTCAGGAACCAAGGTTTTCATCCCTCAAGGAAGCTCAGTGACTTCTACTGTAGTTCAGTTTCCTCACTGGCAGAATGAGGACTAAATGACCTTTAAACTCCTTCCACCTTTAAAATCTTATGATTTTAAGAAATAGAAATGGAAAAGAAAGTCATCAGTGAAAAACATTCTACTGTAGTTGAGTAAGAACAGTAACCACAGAAACAATCCATTGCCTTTTTTTTTTTTTTTTTTTTACCAAAAATGTTCCAACCTGTTTTTAATTAGAATATGCATTTCATTTCCAACTCTACCTAGCTAGTCAAAATGCTAGTTTATCACATGGCTTGCAGTCAAGATATTTCTCCACTCAAAAGTTTCTGTCCTAATCATTAGAACTAAGAAACTAGGGGCAATAGAAACTTGCTTTTCAATGACTGGTCAAAAAAATATGACAGCTTAATGTTAATTGCAAGTACTATAATTTGCAACCATTTTACCCACATTATGAGCTTTGTAAACAGTTATTTTCTCTCCAAACCACTACCAAGTTTTCACCTTCTGCATAAGGGCATATCCTCAGAGTATTTATTATCCGTATTCATTCTGAGTGTGTGAATGACAAAATATCAGTTTTCTTGGCTTTGCAGAAAAGAGTTGCTTCAATGGGATACCCATTTCTAGTCATAAGACAATGTTTATTTAGTAATGACTACTTATACATATTACTATTAAAAACAAAATTGTGGTAAAGGGCCTCTCTGGCTGAGTTGTTTTGTCTAAACCAACCCATTTTAACCAGCTTATTTGACTTAATATTGTCATTTACTATACAATTTATGATAAAAATATATATACTCAAAGAAGAGATTTTTATATAAGAAAACTGCAGTTGAAAACATATTTAAATGCTTTCAAGTACTAGTGCACAACAGGATATCCTGTAATAAAGCTACAAGGTAAGAGAATTATGAATCTATACTAGCAAAAGTCGCTATTCACTGATATATTCAGCAAGTAAGAAGGATAAGAGCAAGATGGCAGTATGGACAAAGTGATCCAGAAACAAGGAACCATACAATCTTTAAATACTTTGCCTTTAAAGCAAAATATATATTTAAAACAGCCATCTTTTTTTATGTTTCACTGAAATTTATTTTTTTTAATACATATTTTTTATTTTAAAATTGTGGGGTACAGTTAAGGGTTAGGTATACAAATATGCATTGTGCAGGTACCCTTGTTGATGAGGTGTGTCCCCCGTCCCCAGACAGATATTGACTACCATAAATCCCACCTCCCTTCCCCCTGCCCCCCCCATATTTTCCCACCACTGTCAAGCCTTTTCTTATAGTATTATGATAGTTGTTCAAGGTCCACTTATGAGTGAGAACATGTGATACTCAGATCTTTTAAAACAGTCATCTTCACAAACAGCTTTGTCAACATCTAAGGGAAAGACACAATATTTATATTTAAGGTATATAAAAGGTACAAATCTCTGTAGAGGAAAAATATATGCATATCTTGAGCTTGTTCATGTCCAAATACTAAGGCCTCTTTCTGCTTCTCACAAGTGACCCTCAGACTTGAGCTGTTAAAAAATTTCCAAATGAGCCCATCTGCTCACTAAGATATTTCTGTGTTAAGAACCTTCAGTAAGGCATCTGGCCCAGTTTTTATAATCTCAAATTACCTTGGTTTCAATTTAATTTTTATAAACTGGGATTCCCTTAGGAAGAAAGTAACAATTTCAATACTTAAAATAAAGGGATATAAGAAATAAAACTCATCTTGCTCCATTTTCAAAGCCCATATTCCAAAACTGTACCTTATTCATCCCAATACATTAAAAAACATTATGTTGCAACACTGATTTAGAAATTTATACACTTTATCCCTTTGTTTGAGTGCATAATATTATAATGTAAAATTAGTACATTATAATTAAACGCCCTTTTTCTTGGCATTTCCTCTGAATGAATCATCCTAGGAAGCTTTTCTTTCATCTTAATTTGTCTATTATTTCCCTGTATAGAACAACCTTAATATGATGTGCTTAAGAGAAATATCTTTAAGACTTAGTTATGATCTCTACAATAACTGTTTTTCAAGTAATTTGAGTTTTTGTTAGTGGAAAATAATGGTTAATGACCACATTATTATTAATTCAATCATACCTGCTTGCTTATGCAACTAAGCTAAATCTTTTCTATCAGCATCACTGAAAATGTATAGAAGAAACTAACAAAGAGGCAAAATTTCTATCTAGACTTTAACCGCATTTCCAGTAATACAGCTGATTAATTAAAAGGAAGTGTGTTTTCCCCCTCAGAAAAGCAGTAACATCTATGACTTCAGAGTAAGAAATGTCAAAAAGAAAAATAAAATTAACCTAACCCATTTTGCAGTTGATTATGCATCTCAGTGTTAACTCCAGCTTTAAATGCAAGATCCTGCATTACTTACTCTGGTATCAGACTATGAAATACTGGCATCATATTACTTATTAGATTACCTTTATATAACAAAAGTGGAGAGCCAAGTTAGGTAAGTAGATATCCACTCACAAATGTCAATAATATAAAACATAAAAAAATTAATTTCTCTCATATAAAATTATCATTTGAAACACCTTAGCCAGGTGCAGTGGCTCACACTTGTAATCCCAGCACTTTGGGAGGCTCAAGCTGGAGGATCGTTTAAGGCCAGGTGTTCAACACCAGGCTGGACAAGATAGCAAGGCCTCATCTCTACAAAAAAAAAAAATCAGAAAATTAGCTGGGCATGGTGGTGCCTATAGTCTCAGCTACTTGGGAGGCTAAGGCAGAAGGATCGCCCGAGCCCAGAAGGTAAAGGTTGCTGTGGTGAGCCATGATTGTGCCACTGCACTCCAGCATGGGTGACAGAATGAGACTCCAATTAAAAAAAATAAATAAACAAATCATATTAAAATAAAATAAAATACCTGAAAACCATAAACCAATAAAATACTTCAGGATCTTTCCTGAGAAATAAAATCTCATTATATAAGATTATGTGGCCATTCATGAAGTATATAGGTTTTTAAACTGAATGGTTACTCCAAATTAAAGTAAATACATATTGGGAGAGGAACTTTCTAAGTGAACATATACCAACATTTTATTAATTATTTCTAGTAGGGAAAACAGTTTCTTCCTGTTCCCCCTTCCTCTCAGGTAAAACTGATTGCTTATTTGGGCTCTTCCTGTTATGTCAGACTTAAAAAAAACTCATTAAATTCCTGAAAAAAGAGGGAAGACCTTGTAATAAAGCATTTCTGAAGTGTCAACACAGGTCAGAGTCTTGATCATCTAAAGAGTACATGTATGTGATACTCTCCTGTTTACCTAAAGGTCTAATAATTAAGTGAACATCGATTTATATACATGCTGCATGCACATACATGTGCACAACCTCCCATTTACTTGTTTCTCTGTATAACTTCTGATAGCAAAAGTAATTTGTTTAAGATGGAAATAGAAAAAAACATTTTTAGATCCTTTTAAGATCACTCCCAGTATAACAACTGCCAAATTGCATTAGAGTTTGTAAGTCTTTAAAGAGAAATGTGTACATTTTGGTCCCAAACAAAAAACAATGCCTAATTTTGGTGAAAAAGTAAAATTCCAATTACTAACTAAATGACAGTTATGGTGCTGCTTAATGATAAGGAATATCCTATATACCATCATGAGAATTAAGTTTTTTTTCCTCCAAAAACAGTACATAGTCGCAAATACTTAAAAATTTGTGAATATAAGTATCACGTAAGACATCGAACGAATACTGCATGTCTATTTCTGACAACTTCTAACTTTAAATATGTTTTTAAATTCATTTCTACATCAATGAAGTATTTCCACTGGAAGAGGGAGGGAGAAGAAACAATGAACCTATGCTATCCTTCTTTTCTTTCTCTCTTTTTCTTTAGTTTTAAGAAACACTTTCCCTCTAAATTGTCAGCATAGAGGTTTTAAAAACTACAAAAATTTGGAAACTAATCTGACCCATCTGGTTATGGCTATCAAATGAATGTCAGATTTCAGAAGTATAATGGGGTAATGTCGAAATGTTAACACAAATTATGCACTCAAAAACCAGAGCAGTAACAAAAAAAACCTGGGGGATAAATACAGATATGACATTAAATAGGTGGTGAAAGATGTAAAACTCAAATCCCCTTTTAAATAAAGCTTATATAAAAGAAAGATTATAAAAAATAGGAATGCATGATTTTTTTAATAAAACAATTCTGCTTCAGTGCAAATGTGTAGTCCAAAACAAAAAAACAAAAAAGAAAGAAAGGAAGGAAGGAAGGAAGGAAGGAAGGAAGGAAGGAAGGAAGGAAGGAAGGAAGGAAGGAAGGAAGGAAGGAAGGAAGGAAATAAAATGTCTCATGTGACTCAGCAGGAACAGTTTCCACAGCCTTTCACACTGTTGACAATTTCTTCTTGTAGTTTCTTCCTTTCCTCCTCTTTGGACACATTTTCTTTCTTTGCACTCCATGTGGGGTTATCATGGTTCTGCACACGGCTGCTCTGTGCATGCCACATTTCTGAATAGATACTGCCAGGGTTAGCAAGTAAACCACGGTGGGTACCACGTTCAGCTACCTTACCCTAAAAAGCAAACATATGAGAAATACAGAGGAAGGTCATTTGATTCACATAATAATTGAAAATACATAATACTTTCTAACTAAGGATTTTGAAGGATTTACTCTCATTAAAACACATCTCCCAATTCCCCATTCACAGTGTAAGTGGGAAAAGTTTAGGCAGGCATACTTTCTTCACCATTGAGCTACCCAGTCCAACTGAACAAAGAAAAGGCTATGAAATCTCTAATACCATAAAGAACATTTTACTTGTAGGAAATAAAACTTTAGTGTTGTATTTTTCACTTTGAAGGGCAGAAAGGGAATGTTAAAAATGTAAAAAGTTGATATTTTCCATAATCAGCAAATATTTACATCAAAAGCAGTTATATATACGAGGATTTAAAAATATCTTGAAATCTTTATGTGTACTTTGAAATAAAAAAAGATTTCATAAGTAAAAAAGATTTCATGATAATGAAAAGTTTACTTCTTCCAGTAGTTATTTTTGTTAATAATGGTTATTAAATTTAACACTGCATAGATTTGGTATAGATTCCAAACTATGAACTACAACTAATTTGTTTATTGACAGCTACTGTTAAACATGCTGGGAGACAAAAGGAATTTTGCCACTTTTGCTGGTACTTCTGGTGAAAGGACTTCTACAATATACTCTTAAGCAAAATAACAAGTTTGTCTGTGTCCACAACTGAATATTTACATATAAGGTTATACTGTTATTTCTTGATTTATTTATTTCTAGCAATATCTACCAATTTTCTATTATAGAAGATAGAGCTTCAGCACTCTTATACTATCCCACATGCCCACTGCCCCATTCTTTACTCTCCTAATAACATCAGTTATATCACAAATCTTGGTTCAGTGTTTACCTCGTTATGATTATGTAACTATTCCCCATTGAGCCAAACAAGTACTAAGATTTTATTTTATTTTTTGCATATAGTTTTTAATTCTTTCTAGACTTAGTAACTGCCTTTTTTACAGTTGATTGCTTTTCTGTGTCACTATTGGAAAAATCCCCAAAGTTTATTCCAGAATTATAAGACCCTTCTGAACACTATTTTCCCTCATAATAAACTATATTAGGTAATCTATTAGTTCATTTCCCCTCACCACCTGGAGGGCATTCCTCTCAGAACTTTTAGGTTCTTTTCTGTTTCTTCAATTCTGAAATTTTATAATATATGCTGGTGTAGTTTTCTTTTTTCCTTTTCCACTCATTGTGGTAAGTACTCAGTAGGCCCCTTCAATATAGAAACTCTTGCTCTGAAGTTTTGGACACCTTTTGAGTATTATTTCTTTCATAATTTCCTCTTCTTTTTTCTGTCCTTTCCAGAACTACCACTAGTTAAATGTTGGACTTCTTAGACATTCTCATGTTTTCTCTCTTTTCTCTATATTCTTCCCTTTTTGAAGATTTCCTTGACTTGATTTCAGAAAAGACATTTCTCATTTTCAAAATCTTTTGTTATTCTGGTTATTCCTTTAGTATTTACCACTATTTAAAAATTTTTAAATGTTGCAAGAGTGATACAATGAACATCTCTATATGCTTCTCTTAGTTTGGCAACTGACATTTTTTTCCCCACAATGCTCTCTCTCATTTCACTCTCTCTCTCTCTCTCTCTCTCTCTCTATATATATATATATATATATACACTATTTTTCACTATACCTTTTGAGAATGAGTTTTAGACATCATTATACTTCAGCCCTAAATATTTCATTAGCACTTATCTCCTAAAAACCAGGACACTCTCCTACATGGCTGGAATACAATATCATACCCAAGAAACTTAACAATGCCATGATCTCTTATTTAGCATACAGTTCATATTCAAACTCCATCAATTATCCCAATAATGTCCTTTATACATTTTTTTTTCCATCTAGGATACAATCAGGATCAACACATTGAATTTATAACAGCTTCCTAGTCTGTGGGTGTGATATAGACCTTTCTGAAATGTCCAGGCCAGTTTTAAAAGAATGTCCCTCAATTTGTATTTGTCTCGTTGTTCCTGATTATTAGATCCAGGCTAAATATTTTTTGTAAAAGTAGATGATGATGTGTCCCCAGTGCACCACATCAGAAAGTACATAAGGTCAATTTTCTTCATTATTGATACTTAGTTTGATCATTTGGTCAAGGTGCTAACTGCCAGATTTCTCTATTTTAAAAGTACTTTTTCTCCTTGTAATTATATGTAATCTATGGTAATTTTGAGCTGTGTGAATACTCTAGTCTCAAATAGTTTTTCACCATATAATTTTAGCAATGTGTGATGATCCTTACTTGAATCAATTATTACAGTGGTGGTTGCAAAATGTGATTTTCTAAATTTATCATTCCTAGTACATGTTGGCATTCTTCTTAAAGAAGAACTGTCTCTTTCCCCTTGATACTTTTTGTATTAAAGGTTATAATTATGGATGCATAGATTCATTTTTTATTCAATGTGTTATAATTCATTAGTGTCATTATTTTTTTTTGATGATCAGATTTCCCCAAATTTGGCCAGAGGGAGCTCATTCAAAATGGCTCCTGTGTCCTCATGACATGTGCTCATTAGTTTCCCTGTCCCAGATCTGAAATCAGCTATTTCTCCAAGGAGTTTTAGATCCTTTTAGAGAGGAATAGTATTTAGTGCCCAAGATATGGATGCCAGGTATATTCGTTGTTTTACTGAATTTTTACTGCTTCCAGGCTTCTTCAGTGAATAGAGTTAGGACCTTTTTTTTTTTTAACAAATCATGAATTAATACTGATAATTCTGTTCCAATATAACATCATGTCGTTCTCCTCTTCTTTGCCTATTCCATATTTGTATCTCTCCTCTCTCAAGAAAGACCTCTGTTTTCCAACATTGTGTTTATGCACATGCTCAGTCTTAAAATCTACACTAAGTAGCTTCAAAATGGTTACCCCCATACTATTACCAACAACAAACTTGCTAAGTTCAAATATTCTTTAGTTATTTTTGTCCTTATAATATATTCCACTAAGGGTTTATAATCAGAGTAATGTATTCAAAAGTTACTTGGATTAATTCTATTTTTCTTCTGTGTAGTTGTTATTAATTTGATATGCAGTTAGTTTTACTTTTTTGTTTGTATTCAATTCTTCCCATTCTTGTTAATTTATTTGTGAAGTATAATAACACTAAGCATGGTTTAAAAGTAAAAGCAATATAAAAAAGCATATATGGAAAAGTTTTATTCCCTTCCCTAGTTCGTCTAGTCCTTTTTACTCCTACCTCATAGGTAGCCAATTGCTTTAGTTTCTAGTTTATCCTTCCTAAGTTTCTTTCTGCAAACATAAACAGATATACATATATTTTTTCCCTATTCTCCTTTCAAAAGGTAGCACGCCATATTCTTTTGTATCTTACCTTTATTTTTCATTTAATAATATATCCTAGAAATAATGTCATATCAGCCGGGCTTGGTGGCTCAGCCTGTAATCCCGCGCCTTTGAGAGGCTGAGGTGAGTGGATTGCCTGAGCCCGCGGGTTCGAGACCCGTCTGGGCAGTGAGACCTCATCTCTACAATAAATCAAAAAATCAGCCGGGCGTGGTAGCGCACGCCTGTAATTCTGGCTACTTGAAAGGCTGAGGTGGAAGGATCGCCGGAGCCCAGCAGGCGAGGCTGCGGTGGCCGGAGCGGCCACTGCACTCCAGTCTGGGCAACAGAGTGAGACTCCAACTCAAAAATAAAAATAAAAAAAAAATAAAATAAATAAATAAACAAAAAAAATTAATGCCATATTAGTTTTCTTTACAATTTTTTGGGTTTGTTTTGTCGGAGACAGGGTCTCATTATGTTGCCCAGAGTGTTCTTGAATTTCTGGGCTCCAGTGATCCTCCTGCCTTTTTTTTTTAAGCATCTGCCCTTATTTTAGAAATACTAAATTTTCCATGACCTCTGAGGATATTAATTATATTTTTAAAGTCATCTTACGCTCAATAGATGTATTTTCTATTGACTTCCTCTTCCATTTGTTCTGGAGGTTTATCCTCTGACATCTAAGAATGAAGCATTAAAAGGCTGACTGAAAGCTCTGTGTGCATGGAAACAGCCTTCTCAACTATTAGTCTTCACTGTAGGATGATCATGTGGGTACCCAGATATTTTGCTGGGGTCCCTAAATACAATTTTTTTTTTCTGGGGCTACTTTTGTTTCTCCAGAGAAGAGTCCTCCAATTACCTGCTGATGAAGGAAGGAGTGGTGATGGTAAAGATAAACAACTACTTGGCAAAGTTCTTGGAGCCAGTGGCAAAAGAGGGACTGTGGTCCATCCTTTGGTATGCCTTGATTTTCAGTTAATCTCTCCCTTCTTTGTTAATGTGCTTGGTTTCCTTTCACTCACAGCTGACTTTCCTGATCCTCTTGCTAAGACTGGGAAAGGGTAAACACCAGGCTGTGGGGGTGAGGAAGGGACCTGGAACTTACACTTAAAGTGTAAGTATAGACTGAAGTAGTAATATAGTAATAAACTATAGTAGACTTAACACTTAATTCTGTTACTTCCAACCATGCTCACTACATCTTTCCATGGTACCTGGTATCTCTAATTCCTGAGCTTTTCTGGGGTCTACAGCATGAATCAACTTGCTTCTTTACTGATATCTCTCTTTTGACAGATAGCATTCAGCTTTTTCAGCTGTTAATCTCTCTACCTAATTACCATCTTCCCCAAATTTGCTGGCATCTCTTATCCACTGTTATTTCCTCTCCTATTATCTTTGTCCTTACGGATTTATACTTACATTTATTTCATTCCTTCACTTGCATTTTGGTGGAGGGGTTGGGGAAAAAGAGATGAACAACTGTGTCCAGTCTTCCATGCTGAACTAGATGTCCCCTAGATATGCCATTTTAACACTAATACTACAAGAGACTGCTGGCAGAAAATATGAGGTAATAGACCACTAGTCAAAACTAAGGTCACATTAGTTTCACTAGAAAATGAAAACTTGTGATCTTCATAATCGAGCAATTACAGAACAATCAAATTATAAACATAAAGATATTTTAGTTTAGATACAAGTGCTATGATCATTAATAAATTAGTATCCATTATAATCCAAAGCCCAAGTGGCAATGGTGTGATATAACTGTATATATTGTGAACCTAATGGCATCAAGCAAGTGAAGCACATGCCCGCTAAAGTACTTTTAATATTTGTAAGAAAAGGCTCTCACTATATGATTTTATAAAATTGGAAAGCTTAGTAGAAAGCAGAAAACAGCAGATTTTATTTCAGATTCTTAAAGAATGATGATATAACAAAGGTATATTTAACAAAATTTTTTATTTAAGGCATTCTGGTACAACCATCAATAAAAATCAGGTTATTTTCTAATGATGTAAACATTTATGAACAAACCAACAAAAAGGCTTAGAGTTACAAGTACATAAGTAGCTTATGAAGGAAATAGTATATATACCACAGTACTGAATAGAAATTTTACTGGACTGAAAAAGTCCCTGTTGATAACTCAATCTATAGATGATACATAAGAATGCTTCTCTCTGAACTCTCATCAGGCTTTCAAAATGATGAATAATTGAAGATGTATTTAATTAGAAGGGAAGAATAATTATAGAAAAGACTTATGCAAGGTGGAAAACAATGAACGACAGAAATAATCAAGTACTAGGGGACGAGGAGAAGAGGCCCTTAACATGAGGAGAAAAGAAAACTATTATAATTTTCAAATCTACCAATCACAACAGTGGTACTCTAATTTGTTCAGAACATTTAGATAGTATACTCATATACTAATTCCCTAAGAAGAGATAAAGCAGGCTATTTTTCATCTTTCTTTTACCCCATAGGGAAAAACGTAAAATAAAAATGGCCATGTTTGAAAATGACCACTTTAATATATGGTAATTTTTTCTAGACATCAAGGGCATGTGTAGGTATTAGAAAAATGAAAATATATAATACAGTAAAAGCTAAGATTCTATTCAGAGCAAAAATGCAGAAAACTTATTTTATATGTATATATATATATAATATATACACCCTTGAAAATCTGCTTCTATAGTGAAGATTCAATGCCTTTTCAATCAAACTTTTGCTTGTGATACTTTAATAGAGACCCCTCTTGGAAGTGACATGCATTATTTCCAATCAAAAGGAGCTAAAAACAGATCTTATCAGGATTCAATCTCAACCAAAGAACATAAATTCTGTATATTTTATTAGAAACCATGTTTAAGATTCTTATATCTATAACAATTTCCAACGTTCCTCAAATACTAAACTTTAAAGTTAAATCTCTTACCTGGTCCAAGACAATGATTTCATCTGCATCAACCACTGTTGATAATCTGTGTGCAATGAAAATAGAAGTTCTGTGTCTGACCACATCCCTCATGGCACCAAGAATAGTCTGCAAGTTTGAAAACAAGAAGAGCAGGAGAACAAAAAAGAAGTACTCATTAGGTAAATGTAAATGAAAATAATTACGTTTCCCAAAAACATATAAAATGCCAATTCATCTTTTTAATGTAAACTTTATACTAGCACCAAGTGTTTTACTTAATCTAATAATTACTTTAAAAAAAGAAGAGAAGATCAAGCAAAAAGAGAAAGCAAATATGACCACATAATATTGGAAAAAAATTCTCTAAGATAGGTAACATTTCTCTAAATTACAAAGTCTGAGAGAAGGTAGATATTTTCTTTACTTAAAAACTATCAATTAAACAACAACTCCAGTGACATCAGGAATATAGTCAGATATGATGTTGGCCAATGAGAACAAAACTAAAATCAGGAAAGACTCAAATGATAGGACACAAGTACAGGAACATCTGCTTTTCCTTAGTTCAAACTCAGAGGGCAGAAGAGGAAACAAAGACAATTGTGTATTTTTATTTTTTATTTTTGAGTTGGAGTCTCACTCTGTGCCCAGGCTAGAGTGCAGTGGCACGCCAACAGCCACCCCACAGTCCACCTGCTGGGCTCCGGCGATCCTTCCGCCTCAGCCTTCCAAGTAGCCGGAACTACAGGCGCATGCTACCATGCTCGGCTAACTTTTGTTTTATTGTAGAAACAAGGTCTCATCAAGTTGCCCGGGTGGTCTCGAACCCGCGGGCTCAGACAATCCACTCACCTCGGCCACCCAAAGTGCTGGGATTACTGGCTGAATGTGTGTATTTTTAACTTGAGGAAACCTCTTTTTCAAATTCATTCTAACTTCTTAATGCATCCTGGAAATACATTTTTGTGTACTGCCTGTAGAGCATTAGTTGTATATATATTAAGCTATACTTGGAAGCCCAGGTCTAAGTACAATTAGCTAGATGAAAATAGTAGTGTGGGGGATGGGGATATGTCCAATGGCTTCCTATAGCTATTTCTAAACATTTTATTTATTAAAGGTATAAATTATAAGAGCACATGGTTACTCAGGAAAAGAAGACTTTATATTTTACTAGTGCAGGCTAATAATTAAATACAGGGCCAATCCTAAAAAGAACTGTGATGTTTGAGAGACTCATTTTCTTTACTCTCAAGAATTTAAACTCTGACACTGTGCTGAGGACACTGGAGTGTTTTAAAAAGCCCTTTAAAATTTATTAAATCTTCTGGTAACTGCTTCCCTTGGAGGGTTCTCTATCAGCTATTAATGGGTTATACCCTCTGACATAATAAAGCTATGTGAATCATTGACTTAGTAAAACTTTTAATTTGTCATAGTATGGGACATTTTTAGGTATAAAGTTCTTGTAAGCATGTTCCTACTTTTCCTATGAATAGGATCTGGTCCTGCTTAAGGTTCACCTTACTCTTTTTATTTTATATTTTTGAGACAGGGTTTCACTCTGTTACTCAGGCTGGAGTTCAGTAGTGCAACCACAGTTCACTATAAAGATTCAGTTTAAATATAACAAAATTCCATACTGACCAATTCACTTCAAATTGTTTTAAATATCTATAGACCAAATAATGTGTCCTGAAACATAACTCCATATACAAATATTATGTTATATAGCCTGGGAAGCCAAATTAGGCCTACCCTTCAACAGGAGGTTTATACCATGTATTAAATTAAAAGGTAGGTGAATGAAGGCAGTTGACAAATAAAATCTGTCTGTCTTTAGTTCTAGATTAAGGGGATTAATTCATGAAATTACCATTGTTGTTGAGACTTTTGTATGTAATGTAAAGATGTTATTATGAAGTCTAATGTAGTTGCTGGGGTAGTGTCACGACGTGTCACATTTTGGTGTTTCACAACACTTGCTGCGAAATACATACAAATTGATACCAGGACTGTAGGTTGTGCATGCCTGACTTGCACCCTGTGAGTTTCTCCATGAAAAATGAAAGACTTTCAAGTATGCACAGTCGCTTCATGATTTTTTTTTTTATTCACCAGTATACAAACAAGGAACTTTCATGACTGTTTTAAGGAGTGTTAAATGGTAATAAGAGAGAAACTAAAACTCTCTTCCTTTGTCAGTATATTAGGTAATTCCTACAGCTTTGCAAGATGCGGGGGAACTACAAAAGTGTAACGTATCACACAGTTACAAAAGGAAACATATTTGCAAATGGACTTAACAGAGTGACATCAAGTTCAATGCAGCAAAGCACTCTTACCATCGGCACTTGCCATATAGGAGGAAGGGGTTAGGCATTTTGCTCTACAGCACCTCCTATTGAAATTAATTCAAAATAAAAGTAATGCAGCTATTTTACTGAAACTTCTAAGTAGACAGGTTAAACATTAACAAGCTTTATATTTCCATGATCATTTACCTCTTCAGTAATTGAATCTAATGATGAAGTAGCTTCATCATAGAGTATGACTGGGGGGTCCTTCAAAATGGCTCTTGCAATTGCTACTCTTTGCTTTTCTCCTCCTGGCAAATAAAAATTTTAGTTTAAGGAAGTATAGTGTAGGTATTTTACATTTCTAGTGTTTCCATTGATTACAACTACCAAGTAAATCTTCAACATTTACCTATACTTCTTTGATCACTGTTGACTTTACAGAATTGTAGAGTCTAAGTTCATATATGCTATCCTTTGACAAATTATACTCCCTGGAACATAAATACAATACTGAATTTCTCCTTCAAAGCAGGAGAGAGAGAGGGGTGGGGGAGAGAGGGAAGGAGGGAGGGGAAGGAGGGGGATGAATATAAGCCAGGAACGTAACAACTTTGATTCCACAATTATTCTTACTCTTCTCATTAGAAGTATGTTCATTATATATGTTACTTTATATTACAGATAATTCTCAGTGAACTGCAATCTCTGTTACAAAAGAGTATCAATATAAGAAAATCAACAATGCCAAAAACAAATTCAATAATTAAAATCTGAAAACTTGAAGACATGAAACTATGAATAACTGACAGGAAGTTATTATTTTCACAGCATTCTTCAAAGTTTAGGGTATAGATACCTTTTACTTCCCCTAGTCATTTATTATAAGTTTCTAGCATAACATATTCTTTTATCATATTTTTTATTTTAAAATTGTGGGGTACAGTTAAAGGTTAGGTATACAAATATGCATCGTTCAGGCAGCATAACATATTTTTAAAACTGAAAAGAAACAGAGGCTCACAAAGGTTCAGTGAGTTCCTCAATGTCACGGAGCAAGTTCCAGCAGCATCTGGACTAGACCTGTTCCAGTCCAATGCTCTTCCTATCACAATGTGCAAGCCCACATTTTTTCCTAAATACAGGAATAGTTATAAAATATTTATTTCCTAAATGTGACAATATTTAGCGAAATATAAAGAAATCTTTCATCACTGGGACTACTGCAGGTCTAAGAAACCTTTCAGCACTAAGACTACTATAGGTCTAAGGTCACCAACCTTAGAACTATAGTTGGAAGTACAGAAGATGGTGCTTTGCTGAATATGCTCCTTTTGGCTTCTTGTACACTTATACATTAATGCATCAATGTCTGAAAAAGCTTGTATTTTTTGGCTTAAGTAACCTCTTTAGAAAATAAGCTCTACCTGTTATCTGGCACATTAAGTATTATATTCACTTGTTCTACAATTGTTATCTTTGACCTGTAAAGGGGGATCCTTATATCTAATATTATTGAGTTTATATTAGTCACACCCTTCCCCATCTCATGAGATCAAAATTCTCCTATCAAGGCTGAGACCATAAGAACTATCTTTCTGTATACTATCAACTCAGTAGCAAAAAGCTCCTCAAAGAAGTAGATTCTCAGAGGAAGGACTAGTTGGACATGTTTCTCAAATTTAAAGTTGAAATCAACTCAATTTTAATTCTATCCAATAGTATTCTGGAACTTGGAGAATAAATGCCTGCTTATTCTCTAATATATTTATTGGCAAAGATGCTAAATAATAAACTGCCTATTTTGAGAGGTTTAGTTATAAGGCAATGGAAATTAGGTAAGAATAAAATTTCTCTGGCCATTCCTACCCTCAGAGGGATGCAGAGAGAAACAAAGATTAGCTGAGTGACTTTACCTCAGCATAGCCAGCTGAGGTAAAGTCACGTATTGAAAGGCCTAGTCTACATTGCATGATAAATTGAGGATTGCTAGTATTAGCCAAATAGACACATAATTTGAAGGTGGGTTAGTTAACTGGAAACTACTTCTTTCGAGAGCAGCAGTAAAGTATAAAGGTGGACTGGAATAATATAGGCATGTTAAGCTACCAGGTAATGCTCAAATAACTACCACAAACCAACTTAACTTGAAAATAATCTTTGCATAAGATTTTCTAAACCTAGATCAAAACTTTCCATATAGCTTTCAAGTTCCTTTAAAGCAGGCCTGTTTATGCTTCATCTTTTTAACTCAAATCATTTTGCACAGTAGCTTAGACATAGTATGTACCTAATAAATGTTATAAATACATGAAGCCAATTTGTAATGAAGAGGAATGGGGATCCATAAAAATACATGGAAAGTACTCTTCATTCTATTTTTCATTGTTTTACCAAAAAGACACCTGCACTCGTATGTTTATCACTGTACTATTCACACTAGTAAAAACAAGGAACCAACCTAGGTGCTTATCAGTGGTGGATTAGATCAAGAAAATGTGGTACATATACACCATGGAATACTATGCAGCCATAAAAAGAATGAAGTCATGTCCTTTGCAGCAACATGATGGTAGCTGGGGGCCATTATTCTCAACAAATTGATACAGAAAAACAAACCTCCCATGTTCTCACTTATAAGCAGGAACTAAACACTGGGTACACACAGATATAAAGAAGGTAACAACAGATATCGGGAACTCCTAAAGTGGGGAGGAAGGAAAGAGGGCAAGGGTTGAAAAACTACCTATTGGGTACCCTACTCACTATTTGGGTGATGGGTTCAAAAGCCCAAACCTCATCACCATGCATTATACCCATATAACAAACTTGCATATGTAACCCTTGAATCTAAAATAAAAGTATTCTTCATTCTATTTTGCCTTATCCTTATATGTAACCTATCAATTTCCTATCCAAACTAAACTATGTATCATTATACTTTTAAAAAGTCATTTTAAGGTAATTCATTCTTAAACCTAGCAATCTCATAATTAAATACTTAAACAGAAATGTACAAGACCCCAAATTTTCTTGAGTACTGAACCAACAAGGACATGAAAATGAAGGTGGCTGTTAAGAAAGTACAGTAATTAGCAGGATTAAATATAATGAGGTCTAAAGTATTGAAAACATTTCCTAATGATCTAGAAAATCATGATGAGAGATACACTGTTCCATATCAAATTTGTTTGTCTATCTTTACCACTTGCCCAAGTAAAAAATGATCTTGGTTTTCCTTTCATATGAAGATCATGGATAATAAGTTAACATTGATCTGAACATATATCAATAACTTACTTAATATCAGGCACCTACAATGTTTACAGTTGCAAGTGGAAAAAAAGAGACTGACATAACTAAAGAACAGTTACTAGTATGCTGCATTGTTTATAGTGAGGGGTAGGAGATTGGGAACCCCATCAAATGCGACTGGATGAATGCTAGGTTTGAATTCTATCATTGCATTTTTTAAAGAATGGTTCTGACAAATTAGAGTTTGAAAGAAGTATACAAGTGGGGAACAGGTCTAAAATCTTTGTTCACCTGAAAGCTTGAGTCCTCGTTCTCCTACTTGTGTGTCATATCCATGTGGCATTCGAAGAATTGCATCATGAACGCCAGCTAATTTAGCCACTGCATACACTTCTTCAGGTGAAGCACTGATGTTTCCATATAAGAGGTTGTAGTAAATAGTATTATGGAAGAGGACAGCATCCTGAAGCAGATACACACACACACACACACACACACATATGGATATATACACACACGTATATCATTATAAAAATTCAAATTGTAAAGACACAAAGACATAAGGAGTAAAAAACATGACAACCCCTTTCATCACTCCTCCATCTCCACAATCCCATTTCATTTCCCAGAGCCAGTAACCATAAACAATTTATTGTGTATCATTTCAGACTTTTGTCCATGCACTTATATACTTAAACATACACTTCCCCCTCAACACAAGTGGGGCCACTCTATACATATTATTTTGCACACTGCTTTTTTTACTTAACGTATCCTGGAGATTGTCCATGTCAATAACAGAAACCTACCTCATTCTTTTTAACAATTGCATATTCCATAATACAGATATATCAAAATTTATTTACATATTACACTACTGGTAGACATTAAGCAACCCTGAATATTAGTAATTCTTAATTATTTCTGCTTTTAGGGGAGAAATGTGCTTTTTGTTTAAATAAGCATTTCCCTAATTACTAATGAAGTTTGAACATGTTTCCTATGTTTCTAAGAAGTTTTGACATTGGACTTAAAACAAAAAATTTATGCACTATACATATGTTTTGGAGAAAGATCCCTGCAAGTGTTCATTTCATATTTCAACTTATTCTGGCATGGCACACTAAAGCTGATTTACTTAATGTGAGCATCCATCCCCCAATTTTCTTTCAGTTTCAAATACTTACAAGGCTATAATTAGTAAGGGTAAATAAAATGGCACCATTAATTCACATTAACCAGTTAATCAATCAAGATTTTTTAAAACATCATAATCAGATCCAGAATTTCAGGTATTATTTCAAATAATATTTAAATCATTTACATACCTACTATTAATACAAAAAAGTCTCATATTGAGATTGTACTTAAACCCAATAAGTTCATTCTATAAATAAAAACTACTTATTTTAAAATACTTTATACTTTGGAAGAAGTTAAACAAATGTTAATTTAAAAATATATAAAAAGGTAAAGTAAAAATTAAATACTGGACATTTTTGTGTATGTTTTTTGCCAAATGGGTAGATTTTAGCTGCTCTTGGCACAAAAAAATGGATAATTGTGAGATGATGGATATATTAATTTGCTACACTATAGTAATCATTTTACTATTTATATATATCACATATCATGTTGTATACCTTAAATATGCACAATAACATTTATAAACTAAAAATCAAATAATCCATAATCCCATCATTTAGCAATAACTACTATTTTGGTATATTTTCTATCTTTTTTCACTTCGTTAGTATATTTATTTGATAATATAAAATTGGGATATTATATTTTGTTTGGAATCCTTTTCAATAAACTTTGGAAAGTCTGCTGTGTGACATTTATCCTATGATGATAATTTAACCATCTAATTATTATTGTACATTCATATTGTTTCCAACTTTTGCTATTGTAGATAATGCTGTGATGAACATCTTTACATATAAAGACTTGTTCATATCTTATTAAAATTTTCCAGTGGCAGAATTATATGAATAAAGGGTATGGTATTTTTCAGGCACTTGATACATATTGCTAATTTGCTTGTCAGGAAAGCTATATACTTCCACCAGCAAAACAACAGACTGTCCATTTTACACAGCCCTACTCAAACTGACTATTATGAATTTCAAAATCCTTGCCAATCTGATGGGTGAAAAATGATACCTATCCCATTGCTAATTTAATTTATATTGCTAAGGCCGCCTCCAATGAGGATGAGCATCTTTACTTTTATTTATTGGTCATGTGTGCTTTTCCTTTGTGAATATTTTACTTCTCTAAAGGACGAAGATAATAGTTATATAGCTCAAGAGAATGGCAGGAATCTATTTATATGGATAAAGACATTGGGCCCTAATTAGTCACATCCCAGAATAGTTTACTTGACATACAGTTTAGGTCAGTGGTTTTCAACATATAATCTATGAACCATCTATATCAGAATTACCTAGGAGACATTTCAAAATTGCAGGTTTCTGGGTCCCACACAACCCTCTAAAATCAGACCTGGTGTTATATAAAAAATAATTGGAACCATAAAACTGGATTATTTAATCCAATCCAAATAATTCAGATTATTTAATTTTTAAAATTTATAAATGTTATTGTGCATGAGGGGGGATGCTGTCCCCCAAACTAAATTTATTTATAAAAAATTGTGCATTTATTCTTACATGTTTAAACTTCAGTCACCTTCAAATTACTCTCTGTTTGATGCAATACACCTACTGAGATGCTTTTACCACTGCTCAAAACAGTTTTTGAACTTGTCAGTTTTGATTTCTGTTTCACCTCTTCTACATCAGTAAAACGCTTTCCTTTGAGAACTATTTTCATTTGGGGGGAGGAGGAAGTTGCTGATGGTGAGTGAGATCAGGTGAATAGGGAGGGTGGGGCATGGGGATCATGCCATTTTTGGTCAAAAACTGCTGAACATTCAGCATGGTGTGTGCAGGTGTGCTTGTAAATCACTCATCATGAAATGGGAAAATGCGCTGAAAGAATCCTCCAAAAATTCACTGAAGCTGAACACAAGCCTCTCTTAGCAATGTTAGCTAGTACACTGAGGCTGATGGCTTCCTAGAACGCTTACCTAGTGGAGGAAGCCTATACTACAAGGGGCCCATCCTTAAAAAAAAATTCTGTTTTTTCTGGGTCTCCCTTGTATATTCAAGGTGTATAACATGATTCTATGAGATAAATATAGATAGCAAAATGGTTACAATAGTGAAGCAACTTTACATATCCATCATCTTACAATAATCTCTCTAGGTGACTCATGCCCACTAACATTTGGGAAACTCAATGAGAGAAGACAGAGATGAGTATCATGTGTCAGATCACTTGGAGACCTTTTACAAGCTACATATCCCCATCCAATCATTTTTTTACAGTTCCTCACCTTCTCATATTTTGATCTGCTCTCCCAGGGATTTGATTGTGGTTCTAGGAATTAACTTTATAATAAATACTAGCTGCAAGTCAGGTGAAGTGGCTCACACCTATAAACCCAGCATTTTGGAACATGGAGGTGGGAGGATCGCTTGATCCCAGGAGTTTGAGACCAGCCTGGGCAACATAGTGAGATCCTGTCTCAACAAAAAGTTAAAAAAAAACCCCAAAAACCAGCTTTCAACATTAACAAAAAGCTTGCATCTATAAGGTTATCTACTTCTCATCTTCTCAGATCTTACTTTGAATTTATTTTCCCTCCAAAGTCACTCAGGAAATGTTTATTAAATGCTTACTATGGGTAAGGCATTGTGGTGCACAAAGCATACAACCTTGAGGTTGGTAACCAAACTACCACTTTGCAATTATTTTAAATCGACTATGTCAGAAACTGTTCCAAATTACAAAAGTTTTTGTTTACTAAACAATTATGCGATGGACAATCATGTAATGATAGGATTATAAAATGATCCTATAAGATAAACAGTATCCTTATTTTACAGAACAGGAAACTTAAGCTCAAGGCCACAGAACTAATAAGGGTTAGAGCTGGAGTTAGAATTCAGGTTTGTACTCTCTCTACTTTCCTATGCTTTCGTTTTACATCTTAGACATCTTCTCAGCATGCAGATTTTTCATTCAAGTTTTATGTCTTTGTTTTTTAAAAAAATTATTTTTAGTAACAGGATTTTCCCTGAAGGGTTTAATACTATAAATTATTCTAGTTACAGATCAACCAACCCAATAAATCTTCCAAAAAACTGTTTTTTTGTGTGTGTTTTAAATACCTGAGGTACCACTCCCACTGCCCTCCGAAGGCTTTCCAGGCTCACATCTTGTATATTTTGACCAGCAAGGTAAATGCTACCCCTCTGAGGCTCATAGAAGCGAAACAACAGCCTCACTATTGTGCTTTTCCTGAAATTGGAGATGAGGAAAGGTTATTTAGCTCCTACTGACATTAGAGAAACCCTGTTTTAAACCCCAGTAATCATTTTATTATGATAAAGAAAAAATATTACAATGGGAATCATCAATTAACAATGGAGAATTTTATAAATAACGAAATTACTCACCCAGATCCACTACCTCCTACAATGGCCACTTTCTTTCCCGCAGGGACTTCAAAAGATAATCCACTAAGGACTTTCTGTCCTTCAATGTATTCAAAATGCACATTATCAAAGGCCACTGTAGCTGTCTGTGGTGTGATCTGCAGGGCAGATACCATCACTTTGTCCTAGCAGAAAAAGAAAAAAAAAACCCCAAAACTTTACACCTGCCTAAAGTATAGTTATGCAGACAATTTTCTAAGCCACAGAGAGAAAAAAGAAAATAAAAATAAATTAAATAAAAAGGAGGAGGTTTATTAGTGGACTTAGATAACTTCCAAGGATGCTTTTTCATTTTTACACTCCTCACCGCTAATCTAAAAAGTCCTGAATGGTTTAGTTTCTGGGCAATGTTTTTTTGGGGAGAGTGAGGAATGACAGGCAGGGAAGTAAAGGAGTCGAGGATGTGAGAGTGGCAATCATACATTTATATCATTATTAGCAAAAGTAAATTCAGTGTGAGTACAAATAATACAATCTAACAAAATTTAGTTTCTAGGAATAATATTTTCTGCTAACATTTTAAGGTTTTTAAACAAAAGTAAAAGCAAAAACAACATCTTGACACACATGATAGCCCCAATTCCTGCAAAAAGAAATTGATTTGCTATCATGGCGATTTAAGAATATTCCCCTAGAATAATCCTATTAATGGGATGATGTGCACAAACTTCTGAAAAGGTACTGTATAGATTACTTACTTTAATTCGCGTGTCTACATTGAGCAGAGTAAATAAGGTGTTCATATCTATGAGTGCTTGTCTAGTCTCTCTATATACAGTTCCCAGAAAGTTAAGGGGTAATGAAAGCTGAAAAAGCAGTCCATTCACCATTACTAGATCTCCAACAGTAAGGGTACCTTAATGTGCAATTGGCAGAAGGAAAAAAAAAGGGTATTTTAGATGAATGTTATAAATTTTTCCAGTTTAAGACAGAGAAGTTCATAGGCTATTACTAAGAAATACAGTCCAACATATATATAATCAGCAACAATTCTTGGGTCTATTCAATTTCAAAGCACTCTAATCCATGATATAGGTAACATCAAGAACTTGGTATATGTTAAGTGGAATGGGAAAAACTTACCTATACATAATATATAATATTTTCAAAAATGGCTTAAGCGAGGAAAGAAATGGAGGCTAAATTTTTTCCTTTCTTCCCTAAGATATTAGCAGCAGTTTCTTTGTAGTGTAAAATAGAAATATAAAAAAGAATATACATTAAAAGTTGGAGCAAATGGATATCATGACGAAGAATGATAAACCATATATTTAGGTCACAGTGGATGAATAAATCCTAACTCAGTGGGGAGGTTTAGAGAAAAGGAACAGATATTTTTTACTTTTGAGGTGTTTTGCAAATGAAAAAAGGAGTAGAAAGATTAAAAGGTTACTGGTAATTCCAAAAAAAACAAACACACACAAAAAAACCATGTTTTTCAGACCTTTAGACTAAACACTAAATTACATTTCTCTTGGGTCTACAAGTGAAATCAGGAAATCTAGATTCTTAGGAAATAAATATTTATTTAGGGAATTAAAAAAAAATTAGTTAAGTTATCCTTCCTAGCAGACGACATGATTCTATACCTTGAAAACCCAAGAGAATCTGTCAAAAACCTTGCACTGATAAAGGACTTTGGCAAAGTCTCAGGGTATAAATGTACAAAAGATACACACATTCCTATATACCAACAATAAAAAAAACAGAAATCCAAATAAAAAGCAAAATCCCATTCACAATAGCCACATACACAAAAAATGAAATACTTTGACATCTTCCTAATCAGAGAAGTCAAAAACCTTTACAACAAAAACTACAAAACACTGCTCAAAGAAATCAAAGATGACATAAACAAATGGAAAAATATTCCATGCTCATAGATTGGAAGAATCAACATTGTTAAACGGTAGTAAATATCTGTCTGGGGACAGGGAGACACCCCTTATCATCAAGGGTGCCTGAACGAAACATATTTGTGTACCTAACCCTTAACTGTGCCCCACAATACCAAAATAAAAAATGTTAATTAATAAAAAAAAAGATGCTCATTTTACCCAAGGTAATTTACAGATTTAATGCAATACCCATTAAATCACCAGCAGCATTCTTTCAGACCTGGAAACAATAATACAGGAATTCATATGGAAACATAAATGACCATAAATAGCCAAAACAATCTTCAGAAAAAAAAAAAAAAAAAAAAAAAAAAAAGCGGGAAGTACCACACTCTCAGACTTTAAACTTTATTATAAGGCTACAATATTCAAAACAGCCTGCTATCGGTACAATAGCAGGCATATAGAACAATGGAACAGGATAGAGATTCTGGAAGCAAAACTTCAATTTCTCAACCAACTTCGACAAAGCCTCCACCAACAACCACTGGGAAAAGTGAACCTATTCAGTAAATGGTGCTGGGAAAACTGGCTGACCACATGCAGAAGATTAAAACAAGACCCTCACCTATCACCATCACAAAAATCAATTCTAAATGGATCAACACCTAAGTGTAAAACCGTAAACTATAAGAACCTTAGAAAATGTAGGAGACACCCTTATGGCAATTGGAATTGGCAACCAATTCCTCATCAAAACCCCAAGTCCCCATGCCATAAGAGATAAGATGGACAAGTGGGACCTCATCAAACTGACAAACTTCTACAAAGCCAAATAAATCATCAAGAGAGTGGGGAGACAGCCCACAGGTTGGGAAAAAAATTTGCCAACTATATATCTGACAAAGGCCTAAGGATCTACAAGGAATGTGCTGAAAAGAAAAAAAACAGCCCCATTACAAAGTGGGCAAAAGATATGAATAGACACTTCTCAAAAGAAGACATATGAGCAGCCAACAGAAACAAGAAAAAATGCTCAGCCTCTCTAGTCATCAAAGAAATGCAAATTAAAACCACACCGAGATACCACCTAACTCCAGTCAGGATGGTCATCATCAATAACTCAAAAAGCAACAGATGCTGGAGAGGATGTGACAAAAAGGGAATACTTCTACAATGTTGGTGGGAGTGTAAACTAGTACAGCCTCTGTGGAAAACAGTGTGGTGATTCCTAAAAGATCTAAAAATCGACCTCCCATATGATCCCGCAATCCCCCTACTGGGAATATACCCAAAGGAACTCAAATCACTCTATGAAAAAGATACCTACACACTCATGTTTATTGCAGAATTATTCGCAATAGCAAAAACACAGAACCAACCGTGCTGCCCATCAGAAGAGGACTCGATAAAAAAGTGTGGTACATATACACAATGGAATACTATGCAGCCATACAGAAGGACAAAATTATGAACTTCGCAGCAACCTGGATTGACTTAGAGGCTATAATACTGAGTGATCTATCACAGAAAAAAATAACTAAGTATCATGTTCTCACTCATAAGCGGGCCTTGAACAACTATGGTAATACTATAAGAAAGGGACTGGCAGTAGTGAGAAACTGCTGGGGAGGGGGAAGCATACCTCATCAACAAGGGTACCTGCATAATGAATATTTGTATACCTAACTCTGAATTGAACCCCACATATTTAAAATTAAAAATTAACAAAATATATCAGTCAAGAAACACATTCTCATACAAACAGTAGTCCAAAGATGTTAAAACACTTTATTAAGCATCCTTTATAATTAAGATTAATATACACATTCCTTTCATTCATCTTTACTTATAAAAAGTTAAGTTAAACAACCTATAAATGTGATAACCACAGATCCATTACCTGCCACAATTCCCTGACTGGCGAGCACCATTATAGTCGTTAAACCGACACTGAAAATAGCACTTTGACCAAAGTTCAGCATAGCCAGAGTAGAGGTACTTTTCAGTGAAGCAGTCTCATAAGTCTTCAAAAATCCATCATATCTCTGTGCTTCATATTTTTCATTATTAAAATACTACAAAATATACAAAAATATTAACTATGGGCAAGTATAATTGAAATTTATTCTCCTAAGTGATTAGTATACTTTTCAGACTTCATATATGGATATGATTTTGTACTACAGACTCTATTTTAAAAATGGACTATCAATACATTGGACTATCATACTCCTACAGTTTTCTACAATGATTGTGTTTGAAAAGTCTACAAAATTCATCCAACAAACTTACTAAACGCTTAGCTAATTCAAACCCAGATCTAAAAAAAAAAATCTTCAATGATATTTCCTTCACAAAGTCTACCCTGAGACTTGAATTGACAGTCCCCACTGCCCTTACATTACGCCTTCTTGTCTAGTCACCTACATACTTAACTCTCCCAATAGAATTATAAATCACATATTATAAAATTTGGGGAGGACAGAAATTATAAAGTAAAAATTTTTTACCACCCTCTCCTATCAAAGCATTTAGCATAGTGCTTTACACACAAGAGGCATTCTGTAGCTATTTGTTAAATGGAAAAAGGAATAAATAAATGAATTAATGAGAAGTACTATACTAGGCACTCCGAGGGATAAAGAATCATGAATTTATATGCCAGTTTGATTAACTTAATGTTCATTTTGAATCGAGATGCTAACTGTATACAGTCATGTATTGCTTAACAATGAAGCTGAATTCTGAGAAATGTATTGTTTAGGTGATTTCAACATTGTGTGAATATCAGAGTGTATTTACACTACCTAGATGACATAGCCTACTACACACCTAGGCTATATGATATAGCCTATTGTTCTTAGGCTATAAACCTTTGCAGCATGTTACTGTATTGAATACTTTAGGCAACTGCAACACAATGGCATTTGTGTATCTAAACACAGAAAAAGTACGGTAAAAATATGGTATAAAAGATTTAAAAAATAGTACACCTGTATAGAGCACTTACCATAAACGGAGCTTGCAGACTAGAAGTTGTTCTAGGTGAGTCAGTAAGTGAGTGGTAAGTGAGTATGAAGGCCTAGGACATGACTGTACATTACTGTAAACTTTATAAACATTGTACACTTAGGTGACACTAAGTCTATTTAAAAATTGTTTCTTTATTCATTAATAAATTAACCTTAGCTTACTAAAACTTTTTATTTCAAAAACTTTTAAATTTTTAAAAATTTCTTGACTCTTTTTAGTAATACTTAGCTTAAAACACAAACATTATACAGCTGTACAAAAGCATTTCTTTATATCTTTATGCAATATGCTTTTTTCTATTAATTTTTTTTTTAGTTTTCAGACTTTTTTTGTAAAAACAAAAACACAAACACACACATTAGCATAGGCCTACACAGGGTCAGGATCATTGATATTGCTGTCTTCTACCTCCATATCTTTTCCCACTAGAAGGTCTTCAGGGGCAGTAACACTCAAGGAGCTGTCACTTCCTATGATAAAAATTCTTTCTTCTGGAATACCTCCTGAAGGACCTGCCTGAGGCTGTTTTACAGTTAACTTTTTTATATACAAGTAGAAATACCCTCTAAAATAACAATTAAAAAGTATAGCAGATATACACAAACCAGTAACACAGTCGTTTATTATCATTACCAAGTATTATGCACTGTCCATTATTGCATGGGCTATACTTTTATAGGTTAGTTTACACCAGCATCACCAAAAAACATTTCAGTAATGTGTTACAGTATGACATTACAATGACTACAATGTCACTAGGTTACAGGAACTTTCAGTTCCATTATTATCTTATGGTGCTACCATCGTATATGCAGTACACTGTTGACCAAACATTGTTATGCTATACGTGACTGTATGTATGATCACTTATAAATTACTTCAGAAGGTAAAATTCAGATGCTGTCAAACAAAAACTGACAAGGGTAATTTCTAAACAAAAGAAAAACAATGAAGTAGTGCTATTCCAGCATACCTAGAGATCCTATCCTAACCTAAAACTCTAACTTAAAGCCCCTAATAAATTAAATGGCAGAACAAATCTTAGTGCAGTGAAAGGCAGAGGAAAGTATAATTAAACATTTTACCTTCACAGTTTCATAATTCAGCAGTGAGTCTATAGCAGCGTTACCTGCATCATTATCTGCTTTGTTCATTTCTATTCTAAATCTAGTTCTGTAAGACAAAGATTTGCACAGGCATGAAATATATGTTATAAAAGCATAACTAATTTCTAAACCTTCACTGGCCTCTGGAGAATAACTTACCTCCACCGTGTGACTGCAACTGTGAATGCAGTGTATGCACCAAGTGTTCCAAGGGTTACCAAAGCAAACTGGGCACCACATTTGTAATACTGGAAAAAGTCATCAACAGAAGAAATGAGAAAAAGTCATTGTTCTTGCGAAACAGTTTATAAAACACAACAGCAAATCTCAGTCAAAAGATTTTAATAAAATATGATGATGGTGGGAAGTTATGTGAATAATGGGTGAAAATCCAAATACCTTAGAAAATCTACTTTAGGTAACAATGGAAGAAAACCAAACTATATTTGCCATATCAATACTACCACAAATGCTAATAATAAAATAGCATAATAAACCTAAAGAGGAATAAAAAATACATATCTACCTTTAACTATAAAAAATGAAATTGCCTAAAATGTTATGAAAGGTGAACCTAGATGTTCTGAGCACATCACTCCAACATCATACACAAAAACCTATGCTAAAAAAAGCTTGCAAGTACTAGTTAACAACTGATCTATATGCAGAACTGAACAGTTCTTTACAATGACAACATGATAAAGAATTTGGGCAATCCTTTGAAGTTTGTGGCAAAATAAACTTAATTTTTCTGGCAGCATGGGATTTCATTTTCAAACTCATGGGCATACAACAGTACAATAGCTTCAAATACTCAATTGCTACTAATGAAAATTAAGATAATAGCTTGTTATGAAAAATGTTTTACTTACCAAAACACCACTGACTAGCATCACCTCAAACATGATGGGAAGAAGATTAAATACCAAAGCACTCAGGACAAAACTGATACCCCTTGTTCCTCTGTCAATAGCCTTAGATAAAGCTCCTGTCTGTCTACTCAAGTGGAAAGCCAGATCCAGGTTATGAAGATGAAGAAAGACATTTTTGGCTATTCTCCGGATTGAATTTTGGGCTACCTTGCCAAATACTGCATTTCGAACTTCATTAAAAAAGGCAGCTCCAGCTCTTGATACACCATCTGATAACACATTAAAAAAAAAATGGGATGTAAAAATATTAGAATCACAGGAGTATAAAAATGGCAAGGGCTCAGAAAATGTTTGTATAATGAATAAGCCAGTGAATGAATACATCAAAGAATATTTAGATTAAAAGAAATACAGAAATAATCTAACCTGATGAGTATAGCTTTTCCACCACCATGAATCCCTTTAAGTGTTATTTTTCTCCAGATTTCAGATGTTAAAACATTTTTCCAATAAAACATTTAAATAATAGCCCATATGGCCTTATTGTAGATAAATGTACAGTCTCTGCTAAAGTTTTTTTTATCTAGTGCAATTCCCCTACATAACAAACGATAAAATTAAGATCCTGAAAAATCAAGTGACTTGACTAAAAGTATGCCCTCACTCAGGTCTCCTAAATCTGATAAGGTATCTTGTCTAATGTGTGGGGACATGTAGCATTCATATTCTATTCTTCTCAAATTGTAGATCTGTGTCATAGCCATTAAATATATTTCAATAAAGCATTAACGTACATACCTACTGGTATTCAGCTATTTCTGATTAACAGCTAACAACAGCCGTAAGGAAATAATTGGCCTTACAGGAAAGGGATCTTACAAAGAACCTATTAGAAGTGATTGTTATGAGTTTAATGTCTTATTTCATATTATTGCTCTCCTGAACTTGGAAAATACTACTGTTATCATGGAATGTTTAGAAGGTATATCATACAAAGAAATTTTTTAAAACACACATTAAAAAATCTCACATAAAACAATATGCATCTAAAATGCTAAGCTGTGTTTGTGATGAAAAGGTCATCTGCTCAAATATGATGAAACTTCTTGAAGAAAGTCAACACCTGTAGCTAGATTAAAGAATCATACATACAGCCAATCAGAACTGCTGTTGCCATGGTTGCAACTGTATTTGGTGCATCACTCAGATTCAGCATGTTTCCCGACATCTGGTTGAGGCTGTCTACAGCATATTTAAACATGAAGGGAACCACAATATTCATGGCCTAAAAAAATAAAAACATCAATTATTCACTATATGCAAAATATTTATTTATAAAAGTACAAAAATTTACTTTAAATTAGTATTTATGGTAATGTTTAGATATTTACCATTTATTGGTATGAGAATGATTTTCCCAATTTATAAAGATAAAATCTTTGGTACTGGGAGAGTTGTCATTTCAAGATTCATATATCACAGTGCCATGCTAATATTCATTTATAAGCTATGTGAATTAGTCAAACGCTCCTGTTTCCATGAAATCATTCCTGATCAGCCACTCAAAAATGCTTTCTCCATTATGCGAAATCCTACTGAGCTCATAGCACTTATGGCAAATTGTCATATATTGCAGTTGCAGTTATTTGTGTATATATTTTCCTTTCCTACTAGATCTTTGAGAGTCTGTATTATTTTACTTTTGTCCCACCCATGCTGAATATAATTCTTTGTATATAATAAGTATTCAATAAATATTTTAAAGATTATTTCGTCTCCAAACAGTGGCAAAACTAAAATTATATAGCAAAAAGGATCACAAAGCAGATACATTACAAGTATCTGTGGCTGATTTACTGTTGAAAAAAAACACTGACAGATCTATTTGACCCACAAAAATTCTTTACTCCAATACCATCAAAACATAGCCTAAACTAAGCTTTCAATAAACAATCTATTTCTATAGGATAAATAAAAATAATAATAAAATGAAGAGCACAATGCTTTTATATAGTCAAGGCAGATATTTAATCACCCACATTCTACATTTTCTGCAGTTATAGTATCAAAACATCAACCATCATTTAGGAATAGGAAGTGTGTTAGGCTGCCAAAGTGTTCTTTGAATAAGTTGAATTAATACACATTAATAACATGTGAAAACAATTCTATAAAGCTTAATAAAAACACTGAAATCTCAGCTCTTGTTAATGATTCATTATTATGCCATTCATCTTTATTAAATATAAGAATTTATTGCCAACAAGTCTAAATTTAGCTACAATTGATACAAATTATGCAAATCTTACCAATCAAGATTTCAAGGTAAGATATACAAGAGTCTTAGCAACAAGCAGGTGTTCTAATATTCAACAATATCATTAAAATACACAGCAGATGTTGGGATACTTTTAAGAATGTAATTGTATGAGATAAATTGCTTAAACATTAAGCTTTCCAACTTGCAAAATATAATCCAACAGAATATATGGCAGGTCACAAAAAGCATCAGTTTCTAAATTCTGATTACCTTATAGCATATAACCATATTGCATCTGGTTGAAATGGTCTCCCTTGCTCTGTCTTCCTCTCCAGTCTTCAAAGCCCAACTTGGAATTTCATTTCTATTATAATGCCTTCTCTGAAACTTGCAGCCAATTTAGCACTCTCTATTTTCTACTATCTGTGTTTTTATTATAGTTTATACCTCAATACATCACTTTGATATATTTCACTCTGTATGTATATATGCATGGATATACTGCTTTCTTAATGTAAGCACAAACCTTTGGTGACAAAACAAACATTTAACGAACAACAGCTACATGAATCGGGTATGGTGCTGGGTATTTTTCACAAAGATGAGGACTGAAAGAAATAACAATTCTACAAAATGGATATTATCACTATAGTTGAGGAAACGCAGCTTCCACAATGTTTAGTGACTTTTCTGGGAAGCAGCAGAATCGAAATTAAAATGCAGGTGTGACACTTGACGTTAGAATTTTTTTCTAGTATACCATGGCCATATTAGTAGCTTACAAGTTAGGAACCACGTATTTTACTTCTTTTTCATCCTAAAATGGATGCTGTCGAGTGCAGATTTAAAACAATTACCAATGTAAAGTAAGTCACAAGTAATTTAAATAAATTTAAGCAGATTCCATGCTTTCCATGTAAGGCCACATTCCCTCCTCTGCATTCCAATACACTTTCTTGAATAGGATAAAAAATGATAGTGACAGCTAGCATTCAGCTTCATGACTCAGCCACATAACTTTGCCATAGCTATAGTGAATGATGACAGAAACTAATGTAAAACCAATAAAGTTGTGTGATTTCACTTTCTTAAAAATGTTTTTAAGATCAGTCAAATTTGGGATCATCCTTGTAAGTGTTTACAGCATATGAATGTCATCTGTCCTGTGTTGTTATTGGCAGAAAAAAGGCAGTTAGTACAGTGCTAAGAACATGGCCCGATCTCTAATAATAACTAAATACTGTCAGTTTTCCCATAAAAGTAATTTTAAAAAGGAAAGAAATATACCATGTGTGTTAAAAAGTGAAAGCAATAGAAAGTCACAATATTACATGCAGCTGTTTTTTATCAATATATATGTGAGTTTATTGGCATTGTGGGATTCTGTAAGTAAGCGTGGCAAATACTGGTTTTCTTCAATATCCTACCTTCAGCAGAACTAGACTAAAACCATCCCAAATGAGAATCTTTAAAAAAAACATTTTGCCAGGCTCAGTGGCTCAGCCTGTAATCCCGCGCTTTGGGAGGCTGAGGTGAGTGGATTGCCTGAGCCTGTGGGTTCTAGACCCGCCTGGGCAACTTGGCGAGACCTCATCTCTACAATAAATCAAAAAATTAGCTGGGCATGGTAGCGCGTGCCTGTAGTTCCAGCTAATTGTAAGGCTGAGGCGAAAGGATCGCCGGAGCCCAGCAGGTCGAGGCTGCGGTGGTCGGGAGCGGCCACTGCACTCCAGTCTGGGTGACAGAGTGAGACTCCAGCTCAAAACAACAACAACAACAACAACAACAACAACAAAAACAACATTTTATTTTGAAATAATTATAGGTTCACAGGAAGTTGCAAAGGTAGTGCAAAAAGACCCATGTATCTTTTACCTAGTCTCTGTTGATGATGTCTTATTTAGCTATAGTTCAATATTAACACCAGAAAGTTAATACTACTACATTACTGCTAACTAGACTACAGAACTCATTCAGTTTTTACAATTTTTAACCTGTATTCATGTGTCTGTGGTGTACATGTATCTGTCTATATGGTTATATGCAGTTTTATCCCACATTCAGATTCATATAACCACTACCACAATCAAGATATAAAACTATGCTACCACAAGAGAACTCTCTTATCTACCCCATTGTATTCACTCCCATCTCACCCCACTTCATTCCACTCACTGCCTCCTGGCAACCTTTATTCTGTTCTTATTCTCTATAGTTTAGTCTTTTTTAGGATACTATATAAATGAAACCATACAATATGAACCTTTTGAGATTTGCTTTTGTTTTACTCAGCATAATGCTCTTGAGATTCACCAAGATTGCTGCATGTATCAATAGGTCATCCTGTGTTATTGCTGAGTATTATCCCATTAATGTACCAGAATTTATTCAACCATTCACCTCTGAAGGACATTTTGGTTGTTTCCAGTTTGGGACTATTATGAGGAAAGATGTTATAAACATTCTCATACAGGTGGACATAAGTTGTCACTTCTCTGGGATAAATGCCCAAGAGTCTAATTGCTAAGTCATATGGCAAGTCTTTCGAACTTTTAAAGAAACTGTGACACTCCTTACAGAGTGGCTGTACCATTTTACAATAACCAGTGCGAGTGACCCAGTTCTTCCGCATCTTCATCAACATTTGATATTATCATTTTTAATAGTTTTGAAACTGTTCTAATAGGTGTATAGTGATATTGCATTGGGGTTTTAATCTGCATTTCTTTAATGGCAATGATGTTGAACATCTATTCATGTGCTTATTTGTAATCTATATTCCTCTTTATAAAATATCTGTTTATGTCTTTTTTTTTTTTTTGAGCTGGAGTCTTACTCTGTCACCTAGACTGGAGTGCAGTGGCTGCTCCCGGCCACCGCAGCCTCGACCTGCTGGGCTCCGGCGATCCTTCCGCCTCAGCCTTCCAAGTAGCTGGAACTACAGGCACGCACTACCACGTCTGGCTAATTTTTGATTTATTGTGAAGATGAGGTCTCGCCAAGTTGCCCAGGCGGGTCTCAAACCCGCAGGCTCAGGCAATCCACTCACCTCAGCCTCCCAAAGCATGGGATTACAGGCTAAGACACCGAGCCTGGCTCATGTCTTTCAAATATATTTTTAAACTGAGCTGTTTGTCTGAGTTCTTTATATATTCTATATATAAGGCTTTTGTCGGATATGTGGTTTGCAAATATTTTCTCTTTCATTCTACCAAGAAGCCCTTTCCCCCAGGAGTCAATGAAAGGCCAAGGAGGGAAACTAGATTTTCATCCCCGCCTGCAATAATGAAGCAGCACTGAAGGGTATCACAGGAGGATTGTTAAATGAGGATTCATATAAGATCCAGAGTCTCATAACATAATACTCAAAATGTCCAGGTCATAGTAAAGAGTATCATATCAAGTACCAGTAAGATATCTAATTGAATAAGGAAATCCAATCAGCAGATACTAACACCAGGATGACACAAATATTAAAACTATCTGACAAGGATTTCAGAGTAACCATCATAAAAGTGCTTCAAGGAACACTTACTGACGTGCTTGAAATAAGTGAAAAAATAGATGTTTCAGGAAATAGAGGAAATGAAGAACCAAATAAAAATGTAGAACTTAAACATATAATAACTGAAATAATAAAACTTAATGGGTAGACGCCATGGCAAAATGGAGAGGACAGAGGCAAGTATCAGTGAACGTGAAAATAGAACAATAGAAATAATCTAATCTTAACAACAGAGATAAAATAGACTAAAGGAAAAAAGTGAACTCAGACTCAGGGACCTATAGAGCATTAACCAAAGATTTAACATTTCTTATTGAGTCTCAGAAGGATAGCAGAAAGAGTGTACGGCTGAAAAAAGTATCAAAGAAATAATGGCTGAAAATTCCCCAAATTTGGCATAATACATACACCTATAGATTCAAGAAGTTGAGCAACCCAAACAGGGACAAACACAGAAAATCACACCAAGACATATCATAATTAAACTTATGAAAGCTAAAGACAGAGAAAAAATCTTAAAAGTTGCTATGTGGAAACAATGCAGTCCGTGCAAGGGGGAAAAAAATTGAAGACAGCAGATTTCCAAGGAGGCCAGCAAAAACCGGCACAACATTTTTCAAGTGGTAGAATAAAAGAAGTGTCAACCTAGAATCCTATACTGGGGAAAACTTTGCCTTCAGAAAGGGAATATCAAGACAATCTCAGATTAAGGAAAACTAAGATAATTAGCTACCAGAAGACTTGCTTTAAAAGAATTGCTAAAGAAAATTATTGATATGCACAGGAAATGAAAGGAGGAAGGAAACTTGGAACATCAGGAATGAGGGAGGTACAACAAAAATGGTAAATACTATATAAATATAATACCCTATTCTCATAAGCTCTTTTAAAATATGTTTGATAGTTAAAATTAAATGTGGCCAGAAAGATTCGATAGAGTAAAAACAAAAATTAAACCATTGACTGATGGGGTTTATAGTATATATAGATATAATACATAAAACAAATGTAAACATAAATGGGGGGAGTAGGGAGACCTATAAGATAGTAAGGATTGTACATTCCACTTCAAGTGGCAAAACATTGGTTCTAAGTAGACTGTGAAGAGTTAATATGTATATTATAATTTCTAGAGTAATCATTAAAAATTATATAAAGAGAGACTAAAAGGCACAATCGATAAATTAAAATGGGAGAGTACAACTTTAAATAACACAAAAGATGGAAATAAAGATGAAACAGTAACAAAATGAAGAATTTAACAGAAAATAAATAATAACATGGTAGACTGAAATCCAAATATAGTAGTACCAATATAATATCAACATATTATTATAGTGATCAATATAAATAAAAATTATTAATGTATCAATATACTAGCAATGAACAATTCGAAATTAAAATTTTTTTTTTTTTTTTTTTTTTGAGTTGGAGTCTCACTCTGTCACCCAGACTGGAGTGCAGTGGCCGCTCCCAGCCACGGCAGCCTCGACCTGCTAGGCTCCGGCGATCCTTTCACCTCAGCCTTCCAAGTCGCTGGAACTACAGGCACGCACTACCACGCCTGGTCATTTGTGCTTCTAAGACGGGGTTCAAAAAGTTAAGAATTGGCCCCACTTGGAGGTGGAGTTTTGGCTCAGAGGAAGTGAAGGGGAGGCCCTGGCTGCTCTGGCGGTGTTGTGGCTTCCTGCCCAGGAGACACACCCAGCTTCAAAATCACCATTTGGGTAGTCAGGTTGTTGCTAGGCACCAAAAAGGCCCTGGAGTTTGCGATCAGGCAGAGCCAGCCAAAGGCAGTGAACCTCACCTCATTGCAAGGTCAGGTGGGACGGAGAAGGAAGTCAACTACCTGAGAGAAGCCTTTCCTTTTTGTCGTTGGTGGTTTTATTTTTACCTCCATCCCTAGTCCTTCCACAGGAATTAATAGCCTCACTTCTTGGTCCCTCCCCAGTGTAACACCTAACGGTCACCCATGGACTGTAGTTATTTGTGTTCACTAGCAGGAAAAACCTCAAGAAGGAGCAACCATAAAAAGCCAAACTGCCCCTTGATGATCAACCTTGTGCAGGCTCTTGTATTCAATGTCAAGAACACAGACTCCCTCTGCATGAAACTCACAATCTGCTTGTGGACGCGAACTGAATGCTGTGCTACAGTGTGATATTTAGAACAGGGTATGGCACATGAGAATACATATTTAAGCTGGGCTCGGTGGCTCAGCCTGTAATCCCGCGCCTTTGGAAGGCTGAGGTGAGTGGATTGCCTGAGCCCACGGGTTCGAGACCTGCCTGGGCAATGAGACCTCATCTCTACAATAAATCAAAAAATCAGCCAGGCATGGTAGCGCATGCCTGTAATTCCGGCTACCTGGAAGGCTGAGGCGGAAGGGTCGCCGGAGTCCAGCAGGTCGAGGCTGCGGTGGCCGGGAGCGGCCACTGCACTCCAGTCTGGGCGACAGAGTGAGACTCCAACTCAAAAAAAAAACAAAAACATATTTGTAGCTGGGCTCGGTGGCTCAGCCTGTAATGCCACGCCTTTGAGAGGCTGAGGTAAGTGAATTGCCTGAGCCCTCGGGTTTGAGACCTGCCTGGGCAACTTGGAGAGACCTCATCTCTACAATAAACCAAAAAATTAGCTGGGCATGGTAGTGCTTGCCTGTAGTTCCAGCTACTTGAAAGGCTGAGGCAGAAGGATCGCTGGAGCCCAACAGGTTGAGGCTGCGGTGGCCAGGAGCGTGCCATTGCCCTCCAGCCTGGGCGACAGAGTGAAACTCCAACTCAAAAAAA
>NW_007257324.1:74394-112323 GCF_000164805.1 Carlito syrichta | reverse complement strand
CCCAGGTGGGTCTCGAACCCGCGGGCTCAGGCAATCCACTCACCTCAGCCTCCCAAGGGCGCGGGATTATAGGCTGAGCCACCGAGCCCGGCCAGAAACCAAAATTTGAAAAGAAAACTATTCACAACTTCGCCCCATAAAAAAAAAATCCTTAAAATAAATATTTAAGTATAAATTTAACCCAGAGTCTCTTAACCTCCAGCACTACTGACATTTTGTGTTTGATAATTCTATCTTGTGGAAGGAGGTGTTCTGCGCATTGTAGGATGTTTAGCAGTATCCCTAACCTTTACCTACTACATGCCAGTAGTATATCTCACCCCTTCCCGTTGTGACCAACAAAAATGGCTCCAAAAACAGCTAAATGCCCCTTTGGGGTCAAAATTACCCCTGGTGGTGGGAACCACCACCAACAAACCACTGGTCTAATCAAACATGTATAGGAATAGTATGTAAAAAGCTATCAATGGTGACAAACTAAAGAAGGTCTAAACAACTGAAAGACATATTATATTTATCTCTTATCATTTGAAAGACTTAATATAGTAATGATGTGAATTCTCCCCAAACTGGTCTACAGATTTTACAAAATTTCATTTTAAAAATAACATCAGGTTTCTTTGTAACTACAGACAAAATTATTCTTTTTATTAAACTCTCAATTTTTTTATTTTAAAGATGTGGGGTACAATTCAGTGTTAGGTATACAAATGTTCATTATGCAGGTACCCTTGTTGATGAGGTGTGCCCCCTCTTCCCCAGGCAGACTCCCACTACTGACAAGCCTGCTTCCCCATCCTCCTCCCAGCAGTTTCCTGCTACTGCCAATCCTTTTCTTAGAGTATTACAATAATCATTCAAGGTCCGCTTATGAATGAGAACATGTGATACACAGTTCTTTGTTTCTGTGAAAGATCACTCAGTATTATAGGTTCTAGGTCCATCCAAGTTGCTGCTCATCCAAGTTCATGATATTGTTCTTCTTTATGGCTGTGTAATATTTCATAGTGTATATGTACCACATTTTTTAAATACAGTCCTCTTTTGATAGGTAGCACAGTTAGCTCCATGTTCTTGTTATTGTGAACAATGCTGTGATAAACATATGTGTGCAGGTATCTTTTTTATAAGTGATTTGAGTTCTTCCAGGTATATTCCCAGGAGGGGGATTACGGGGTCATATGGAAAGCCTAATTTTTAGATCTTTTAGAAATTGCCATACTGTTTTCCACTGAGGTTGTATTAGTTTACACTCCTACCAACAGCGTAGAAGTGTTTCCTTTCACCACATCCTCTCCAGTATCTGTTGTTTTGAGTTATAGATGATGGCCATCCTGACTGGAGTTAGGTGGTATCTCAGTGTAGTTTTAATTTGCATTTCTTTGATGACTAGTGAGGCTGAGTATTTTTTCATGTGTCTGTAGGCTGCTTGTATGTCTTCGTTTGAGAAGTGTCTATTCATATCTTTTGCCCACTTTGTAATGGGGCTGTTTGTTGTTTTCTCTTCGGAACGTTTGAGTTCCTTGTAGATCCTAGATGTTAGGCCTTTGTCAAACATACAGTTGGCAAATATTTTTTTCCAAGTCTGTGTGCTGACTCCCCACTCTCTTGATGGTTTCTTTGGCTTTGCAGAAGCTTGTCAGTTTGAGGAAGTCCCACTTGTCTATCTTCTCTCTTAGGCATGGGCACTTGGGGTTTTCCATAAGGGTGTCTCCTGCATTTTCTAAGGTTCTTATAGTTTGAGGTTTTACATTTAGGTCTTTGATTCATTTAGAGTTGATTTTTTGTGTATGGTGATAGGTAGGGATCTTGTTTTAATCTTCTGCATGTGGTCAGCCAGTTTTCCCAGCAACATTTACTGAATAGGTTCTCCTCTTCCCAGTTGGTGGTGGAGGCTTTGTCGAAGATGAGTTGGTTGAGAAATTGAGGTTTTGCTTCTGGAATCTCTTTCCTGTTCCATTGGTCTATATGTCTGTTCTTGTACCAATACCAGGCTGTCTTGATTATTGTTGCTTTATAATAGAGTTTCAAGTCTGGAAGTGTGATACCTCCTGCTTTTTAAATTTTTTTCCTGAGGATTGTTTTGGCTATTCTTGGTCGCTTATGTTTCCATATGAATTCCTGTATTGTCCTTTCCAGTTCTGAGAAGAATACTGCTGGTAATTGAAAGGGTATTGTATTAAATCTGTAGATTGCTTTGGGTAGGATGGACATCTTCACAATGTTGATTCTTCCAATCCATAAGCATGGAGTATTTTTCCATTTGTTTGTGTCATCTTTGATTTCTTTGAGCAGTGTTTTGCAGTTTTCATTGTAAAGGTCTTTCAGTTCTCTGGTTAGGAAGATATCAAGGTATTTGATGTTTTTTTCTGGCTATTGTGAATGGGATTATGCTTTTTATTTGGGTTTCTGTTTGTTTATTGTTGGTGTATAGAAATACGACTGTCTTTTGCACATTTATTTTTCTACCCTGAGACTTTGCCAAAGTCCTTTATCAGTGCAAGGAGTTTTCTGATAGATTCCCTTGGGTTGTTGAGGTATAGAATCATACTGTCTGCAAAGAGGGATAACTTGACTTCCTCTTTTCCTATTTGGATACCCCTGATCTCCTCCTCTTCTCTGATTGCTCTAGCGAGGACTTCCAAAACTATGTTGAAAAAAGAGTGGCGAGAGTGGGCATCCTTGTCTTATTCTGGTTTTCAGGGGAAATGGTTCCAATTTCTCAGACAAAATTAATATAATTGATATGGAGAGGCAAAAAAACTATAATTGCCAAAACAACTTTGAAAAAAGGAGGTGAAAGAATCACACTACCTGGCTTTAAGACTATACCAGCTACAATAAGAAAGATAGTGTGGTACCAGTGAATTGAGAGACATATAGATCAATGAAACAGAACAGAATACAGAAAAAGACACCACAAATATAATTATGGTGGAGAGAATAATGGCTCCTCAGAGATCTCCATGAACCAATTTCCAGAACCTGTAAAGATGATATTTTACAAAACAAAATGGACTTTACAGATTGATTAAGCTAAAGAACATGAGCTGGGGAGAGCATCCTTGATTATCTGGCTGGGTCAAACGTAATAACAAGATTTCTTATAAGAGAGAGGCAGGAGGGCTAAAGTTAAGAGAGAAGATATGACTATGGAAACAGAAAGGTCAAAATCAGAGAGAGATTGAAGATGCTGTTGATTTTGAAGATGGAAGAAGAGGCCATGAGCCAAGGAATGGAGGCAAACTCCAGAAGTTGAAGGCAAGGGAACAGATTTTCCTCAAGAGTCTCTGGAGGAAGCGCTGCTATACCAAATACCTTTGTTTTGATCCAATGAATCCTAATTTTAGACTTCTGACCTCCAGAAATGCAAGATAATACATCTGTATTGTTTTTAGCTACAAAGTTTATGATATTTTGTTACAGCAGCAATAGGAAACAAAGGAAATTCAATGGAGAAAGGATATCATTGGTGTTGGAACTGGACAAAAAATTTAGCCTCCCCCTAAGCCTCATACCAGAATTAACTAAAAAATGTAGCACTTCTGTCCAGTTCAGACTAGTTTTAAAAACATGCAGCACAGATCTAAATGTAAAAGATAAAAACATTAATCTATTAGAAAACATAGGAGAAAATCTTAATGACTGAGTGAGCCAAGTAGCTCTTAGACATGACAACAAAAACATAATCCATAAAGAAAAAAATTCAAAATTAAAAACAATTGTTCTCCATAAGGTACTTTAAGGGAATTAAAAACAAGTTATAGAGTGGGAGAAAATATTTGCAAATCATATATGTGAGACAGGTTTTACATCCAGAATATATAAATAATTCACTAAAGTCAATAGAAAAAACAAACAACCCAATTAAAAGTGGACCAAATACTTAAACGGACATTTTACAAAAGATGGATATATATATATTTGCAAATCATATATATGAGAAAGATCTCATATCCAGAATATATAAATAATTCACTGAAGTCAATAGGAAAAACAACTCAATTAATGGACAAAATACTTCAACAGACATTTCACAAAAGATGGATATACAAATGGCAACTAAGTACATACAAAGCTGTTCAATATCATTAGCCATTAGAGAAATGTAAATTAAAACCACAAGATACCACAAACAGCTGACAATACCAAGTGCTGACAAAGAAGTAAAACAACTGAAACTCTCATACATTACTGGTGGTAATACAAATAGAGGTACTCTGGAAAAGCAGCTTGGCAGTTTCTTATAAAGTTAAAAACATACTTAGCATGACCCAACTTTCCACTCCTAGGTATTTATACTAGAGAAACGGAAACACAGGTTCACACAAAAATTATACAGCAGCTCTAGTTATAATCACAAAAATGTGGAAAGAACCCAAATGCCCTCAAACGAGTGAATGGATAAACTCTGCTCCATTTATACCATAGGATACTACTCAGCAATATAAAGAAATGAACTGATGTATTCAATGGCATGGTGAATGACAAAGACATTATGTTACATGAAATAGGTCAACCCAAAATATTAATATACTACACAATTCCATTTATATGGTATGCTCAAAATGATGCAATTATAGTGACAGAGGATGAAGTAATGTTTTCCAGCAGTTTGGGGTCTGGAGGTAGTATGACTACAAAGGGATAATACAAGGAGATTTTCGAAGTGAGGGCACTTTTTTGTACCCTAACTGTGTTGGTAATTTACATGATTATATACATGTGTCAAAAATCATGGAACTGTACACCAAAAAATGTAATTTACTACATGTACACTAAAATTAATTAAAAAAAATAAAGTCAGGTCAGGTCATGACATATCTGTCTCCCTAGGGGCAGGAGAGATTAAAAAAATAAGACTAGATGATAGTGTATTTCAATTAAAATTGACTCAATATGAAGTTTCATATCCCGCTACTTTCTAAAAATTATATTTACTAGATCATAATCCAGTGACAAAAGGTATATTTAATCTGTGACTGCAATGTATACACTAACTTAAGTACAAGAGAAATAAAGAAACTTATCCTTATAAAAAATTTTTTTCCTAGATCAAAAGTTTAAATCACACATACAAATAATCTGATAAACTCTTGAATTTTCAGAGTTTCAGAGATTGGTATATCAGTTAAGGATTCACTTAATTTTTAACATAAAATGTGCAATTTGGGAAACGAACTGAAGAACAAAGTTGAGGAAAAAGTAAAACTGGTACAAAGAACAGCCAAAGGTATGCTGTATCTACACAATGCCAAAATTACTGGTCAACATGGTCTGTTTGCTGAGAGTCTCAAATTTCAGATTTAATTATCACTTGTTCCTTTATGATCATGACTATTCATCTGAGGAAACCCCGCCCACAGGATTTTAGTACCTAAACGCCTCAAAAATTAATCTCTTTCACAGTGGCCTCTGTTGACTAAGGGCTCTATAAGCCGTGCTGCCAAGAAGGGCCCAATATATCTGAACAAGTAAAAAAGAGAATTTTGTTCCTTTGTTTAATTGCCTCTCTAGTCACAAAAGCAATAGGAGCGAAAGAAAATAAAGACCAAGAACACTACAGGAGATTTGATGATCAAGGCAAAAGAAAGAGAAAAGAAAACTGGACAAGGTACTTTGGCAATTTGTAAAGGCCATCAGGGTAGTGGGAAAACCTTCACAGAACTGAGGTCACTAGTCTCATTAAAGGAAAAAAAAGAAAAACAAATAACAACAACAAACAATTACATGAGTTTATCAAATGGAAATTCTTTCATACTTTATAAAATAAGCTATTAATTCATGAAAATTAGGTCTAGGTAATAAAGCACATGCTATAAAAGATTTCTATTATATAAACAATTCTTCTGGTTTGTATATAAACTTTACTTTTGGTATTAAAGAGTAACTTTAACACAAAATAGCTTATTTAATCCAATCCTTGCAATATAATTGAATTCTGAGAAAGTGAAGCAAGAAGTATGACTATGGGCAGTGCCCATCGAAGCTGGACTGGATTAAAAAATGTTGTACATATACACAATGGAATATTATACAGCCATAAAGAAGGACAAACATATGGACTTTGCAGCAACTTGGATAGATTTAGAGTTGCTCAAACTCAGTGATCTATCACAGAAACAAAGAACAGAGTACCATATGTTCTCACTCACAAGCGGACCTTGAATAATTATCAGAATACTATAAGAAAGGGATTGGCAGTAGTGGGAAACTGCTGGCGGGGGGGGGGGATGGGATTGGCAGTTGAGGGAAACTGCCAGGGGAGAGAGGGTATCTGCATAATGAACATTTGTATACCTAACTCTGGATTGTACATATCTTTAAAATAAAAAAAGAAGTATGACTAATCTATATAAATATGAGACACACAGAAGACTCCATATGCAAGCCTGTTACATAATATAATATTTGCAAGAAATCTGGACATTATTTTTACTTAACATAATAGCTAGACCAGGAATATATAAACATGACAAAGCTAAAACATAAATAGAAAGGGACTGCGTGTTATTGTCAAATAACAGAAACCTAAAACATGGTATAGGCAAGTAGAAAAGTCAGAGGTCATAATATTCATAAAATAAATTTGTTTTTACCTTATTCCACACCTGAAGCACACAAAACTAAAATCAAATTAAAAAACATGGAAGAGTAGTTAATTTACACAATCTCAATTTCTAATCTAAGAAATAAGTCCTCTAAGAGATTAAAAATTTAGAGGTGAAAAGTGGATCAGTAATATTTAGTGAATAACCTCAAGGTAGAAGTTACATGATATGTGAACCTGATTCATTAAATTTTTTTGTGAACATGACTTTATACCCTAAAATTTGTTAGACCTAAAATTAGCAAGTGTCTGTTAAGTGGTAACATGAGCTAAAATATATTATAGAGTAGGACTACCAGTTTTCTGTCTGACATATAAAGGGCTTAGAAATCATCACTCCCATGCTCACAATAAGAATATAGCTGGGCCAGGCATGGGGCCTCCTGCCTGTAATCCCAGCATTTTGGAAGGCAGAGGCAAGAGGATTGTTTGAACCCAGGAGTTCGAGACCAGACTGGACAACACAGTGAGGTCTCATTTCTACAAAAAATAAAATAAAATAATTTATCTGGATGTGGTGGTATATGCCTGTAATTCCAGCTACTTGGGAGGTTGAGACAGGAGGATCACTTGAGTCTAGGTGGTTGAGGCTGCGGTGAGTTATGATTACACTACTGCACTCCAGCCTGGGTGACAGAGCAAGACCCTGTCTCTATTAAAACACACACACACACACACACACACACACACACACAATATGGCCAAATGAAACTTACTCTAGGTATGGAAGGCTGGTTCAACATTTGAAAATCAATTAATATAATCCATCACATCAGCAGGCTAAAATAAATTAGATGATATATCAATAGACGAAGAAAAACCATTTAACAAAATCTAACACTTATTCCTGATTTTAAAAAAACTTTCAGAAAACTAGTAATAAGGAAAATTGAACTTGGTTAAAAACATCTACAAAAACCCTAAAGCTAATAACATACTCAATGGTGAGAAACTAGATGTTTCTCCCCTGAGATTGTGAACAAGGCAAGAATATACTCTTTTACCAAACTGTATTCATCATTGATCACAGACTCACAAAAATATAATCAACTGATCTTTGACAAAGGAGGAATGGGAAAAGGATAGTCTTTGCAATAAATGGTGCTGAAGCAACTGAACATGCAAAAAAAAAAAAAAAATCTAGACAATGACCTTACATCTCTCATAAAAGTTAACTGCAAACAGATCACAGACCTAAATGTAGAACTGAAAACTATAAATCTTCTAGAAGATAACAAAGGATGAAATCTAGGTAACCTTGTGTTTGGCAATGACGTTTTTAGTTATAGCACCAAAATCATGATCCATGCAAGACTGGTAAGCATATTACTTCATTAATATTAAAATTTTCTGCTCTGTAAAAGACACTGCCAAGAAGACAAGTCACAGATTGAGAGAAAATATTTGCAAAAGACTTATATGATAAAGAACTGATGTCCAAATTTTACAAAGAACCCTTAAATCTCAACAATAAGAAAACAACCCAATTAAAAACAGGAAAAGATATGGGCAGAAACCTCACCAAAGATGGTATATAGGTGACAAATAAGCATATGAAAAGATGCTCAACATCATATCATTAGGCATTTGCAAATTAGAACAAAAATGATATGTCACTACAAACCTATTAGAATGACTAAATTCTAAAACACTGATGCCAAATGCTGGTGCAGATGTAGGAAAACAGAAATACTTATTTGTTGCTTGTAGGAATGTAGAATGGTACAGCCACTGCAAAAGAGAATTTGGCAGTTTTTAAAAAACTAAACATAGTCTTACCATACAATCCAGCAATTGGGTTCCTTGTTATTTACCCAAATGAGATGAAAACGTATGGTCACACAAAAAGACACTGATGGTTATTATATAATGATAAAGGGATCAATCCAACGACATGACATAACAATTTACATGTATATGCACCTAACACCAGAGTGCCCAGCTTTATAAAAAACAAATGCTTCTAGACCTACAAAAAGAGATAGATAGCAATACAATAATAGTGGGAGACTTCAACACTTCACTGACAGCAATAGACAGATCATCAAGGCAGAAAGTCAACAAATAAACATTGGAGTTAAACTGGACTCTAGAGCAAATGTAACTAACAGACAGCTACAGAACATGCCATCCCCAAACTATAGAATATAAATTTTCTCATCAGTACATGGAATATTCTCCAAAATACACCATATGACAGGCCACAGTTCAAGTCTCAATAAATTCAAGAAAATCAAAATCATATTAAGACTTCTTAGACTACAGTAGAATAAAACTAGAAATTAACTCCAGGAAGAACTTGCAAAAATCAAACAAAAACATGCAAAGTTAAACAATCTACTCCTTAATGATCCTTGGGTAAACAATGAAATCAAGATGGAAATTTAAAAATTCCTCAAAATGAATGACAACAATGAAACAAGTTATCAAAACCTCTGGGACACAGTCAAAGCTGTGCTTGGAGGAAAATTTATAGTGTTTAAGGCCTACATTAATAAGACTAAAAGATTGAATATTGACAACTTAACATCAACCTCAAGAAACTGAAAAAAATGAGCAAACCAAATCCAAAGTTAGAAAAAGAAAACAATGAAAATCAGAGCATAACTAAATGAAATTGAAAAACAAACAAACAAACAACACAAAGGATCAATGAAACAAAAAGTTGGCGCCTAGAAAAGACTAACAAAATTGAGAGACCACTAGCTAGATTAAGAAATGAAGAAAGAAGATTCAAATTAGCTCAATTAGAAATGAAAATGGAGACATTACAACTGATACGACAAAAATTGAAAACATCATCTAAGGATATTAAGAATACCTCTATGCACACAAACTAGACAATCTGGAGGAAATGTATAAATTCTTGGAGGCATACAACCCCTTAACCTTGAATCAGGAAGAGATAGAAATCTGAACAGACCAATAATGAGTAGGGAGATTGAAACAGTAATTAGAAGTCTCCCCAAAACAACAACAAAACTCCAAGACCTGCTAGACTCACAGCTGAATTCTAACAGACCTTCAAAGAAGAACTGGTACAAATTTGCTGAATCTAAGCCACAAGATTGAAGAGGAGAAAATCACCCTTAATTCATTCTATTAGGCCAGTATAATTCTGATCCCAAAGCCAGGAGAAAGACACAAAATAAAAAAACTATAGACCAATATCCCTTATGAGCACAGACACGAAAATCTTCAACAAAATATTAGCAAACTGATTAAACAGCACATAAAAATATAATACACTGTAACCAAGAAGGATCTATCCCAGGGATGCAAGTGTGGTTCAACATATGCAAATCAATAAATGTGATCCACTACACAAACAAAATTAATAATCATATGATCATTTCAAAAGACGCAGAAAAAGAATTTGATAAAATACAGCATCTCTACATGATAAAAACCTGCAGCAAAATAAGCAGAGAGGGAACATTCCTCAAAATAATAAGTCATGTGTGACAAACCCACAGCCAATGTCATCCTGAATGGAGAAAAGTTGAATGCATTCCCCTTCAGAACTGGAACAAAGCCAGGATGCCCACTTTCACCTCTCCTATTCACCATTCTACTAAAAATTTTAGCCAGAGCAATTGAGCAAGAAAAATAAATAAAAGGTATCCAAATTGGAAAAGAAATTAAAAAATCAAACAATCTCTGTATGTCAATGATATGATCTTATACCTAGAGAATCCTAAAGACTCTTCCAAAAGACTCCTGGATTTGATAAATTAGTTCAGTAAAGTTTCAGGATACAAAATCAACACACACAAATAAGTAGCACTGCTATACATCAGTAGAGACAAAGCATATTTTCAAATACAAAACTCAATTCCATTTACAATAGCAGCCAAAAAACTAAAAAGCCTAGGAATATATTTACCTAAAGAGGTGAATGATCTCTACAAAGAGAACTACAAAACATTCATGAAAGAAATTGTAGAAGACGCAAACAGAGAAATATCCCATGCACATGGACTGGAAGAATAAACATTGTCAAAATGATGGTATTACCCAAAGCAATCTACAAATTCAACACAATCCCTATCAAACTACCAATATTATTTTTCACACAATTAGAAAAACCATCCTAAAATTCATATGTAACCAAAAACAACAAAGATAGCCAAAGAAATCTTAAGCAAAAAGAACAAAGATGAAGGCATCCTATTCCCTGACTTCAAATTATACTACAAGGCTGTGGTAACCAAAATAGCATGGTACTGGTACAAGAACAGACACATGGACAAATGGAACAAAATACAGAATCCAGAAATCAACCCATATACCTACAACAAACTGATCTTTGACAAAGCAGACAAAAGCACACACTGCAGAAAGGACACCCTATTCAACAAATGGTGCTGGGCAAATTGGATAACTACATGTAGAAGAATGAAACTTGATCCCCATATTCCAATATATACAAAAATTAACTCTAGATGGATTAAAAACTTAAATGTCAAACTTTAAACCATAAAAATTCTAAAAGAAAATCCTGCATGCCCAGGTCTCCAATCTCAGGGTGGTGGTGGGGTGTAGTCACCTCAAGAGGAGAGCCCTGGGTACATGAACGCAAGTCTCACCTCAGATGGACTTTCACTTACCCACTAGCACACACCCACTCACACAGAGAGTCTTTATGGACACTTGCTTTTGCGGAGACACTCACATTCTGACCTGTTCCATCGCCATCTTGCCCAGAAGCCCCATATGAATTTCTATACTGTCATATCCAAGTCTGAGAAGAATGATGTTGGTAATTTGATGGGTATTGCATTGAATCTGTAGATTGCCTTGGGTAGGATGGACATCTTGACAATATTGGTTCTTCCAACTCATGAGCAAGGGATGTTTTTCCATTTGTTCATGTCATCTTTGATTTCTTTGAGCAGTGCTTTGTAGTTCTAGTTGTAAACGTCTTTCACTACTCTGGTTAGGTAGATGCCAAGGTATTTAATTTTTTTGTGGCTATTGTGAATGGGATTGTGTTTTTTATTTGGTTCTCTACTTGTTTGTTGCAGGTATATAGAAACGCAACTGTCTTTTGAATGCTGATTTTGTATACTGAAAACTTTACCAAAGTTATTTATCAGTGCAAGGAGGTTTTCGACAGACTCTCTTGGGTTTTCAAGGCATAGGATCATATTGTTTGCAAGGAGGGATAGCTTAACTTCCTCCTTTCCTATTTGGATAACCCTGATTTCCTTCTCTTGCCTGATTTCTCTAGCAAGGACTTCGAGCACTATGGTGAACGAGAAAGGTGAGAGTGGGCAGCATTGTCTTGATTCCTTTTTTAGGGAGAATACTTACAATTTCTGTCCACTGAGCAATACGTTGGTTGTGAGTTTATCATAGAAACCATCAAGAGAGTGGGGAAACAACTCGAAGAATTGGGGAAAAAAATTTCTAATTGTGTATCTGACAAAGGCCTAATATTGAGGTTCTACAAGGAATTCAAACAAGCTGAAAGGAAAAAAACAAACAGCCCTGTTAAAAAATGGGCAGAGGCTGGGCGCAGTGGCTCAAGCCTGAAGCCTATAATCTCAGCACTTTGGGAGGCTGAGGTGAGGGGAATGTCTGAGTCCACAGGTTTGAGAACAGCCTGGGCAACTTGGTGAGACCTCATCTCTACAATAAATAAAAAAATTAGCTGGGTGTGGTAGCGCGCACCTGTAGTTCTAGCTACTTGAAAGGCTGAGGTGGGAGGATTGCCTGAGCCCAGCAGGTCAAAGCTGGGGTGACCATGAGTATGCCACTGCACTCCAGCCTGGGCAATGGAGTAAGACTCCAACTCAAAAAAAAAAAAAAAAAAAAGACAGAGGGCATGAATAGTCACTTCTCAAAAGAAGATATACAAGTGGCTAACAGATACGTGAAAAAATGCTCAGCTTCACTAATCATCAGAGAAGTGCAAATCAAAACCACATTGAGATACAATCTAACTCCAGTAAGGATGGCCATCATTAATTAATCAAAAAACAACACATGCTGGCACATGTGGAGAGAAAATGGGCCACTTCTACACTGTTGATGGGATTGCAAACTAGTCCAACCTCTATGGAAAATAGTGTGGTGATATCTAAAAGAAATAGAAATTGACCTACCATACGATCCAGGAAACCCCCTTCTGGGGATATACCCAGAGGAACATATATCAGTCTACAAAAAAGACACCTGCACACACATGTTTACTGCGGCACTATTCACAATACCAAAAACATGGAACCAACCCTATTGCCATTGAAAGTAGACAGGATAAAGAAAATGTGGTACAAAGTACACAATGCAATATTCCGCAGCCATAAATAAGGACAAAATCATGGACTTCACAGCAAATTAGATGGAGTTGGAGATAATCATACTTAGTGATCTATCACAGGAACAAATAACTGGATACTACATGTTCTTATTCATAAGTGGGACCTGACATTAATTATAATAGCACAAGGAAGGGATTGGCAGTTGCAGGATACTACCAGGGGAGGTTGGAAAGGCACATAACAACACAAAGGGTACCTGGTCTTAAACCAGAGGAAATGACCAGTTGTAGGCCCAAATTTCACCAGCACATACATTACTTATGGGCCTAATCCTAGCTTGTATCTCACACCTCTATAATAAAATAAAGTTATCTTAAAAATCATAATACAATAGATGTTGGCATGGATGCCATGAAAAGGGAATGCTTATACACTTTGGTGGGAGTGTAAATTAGTACAACCTGTATGGAAAGTGGTATGGAGATTTCTAAAAGAACTAAAAGTAGATCTACCATTTGATTCAGCAATCCCACTGTTAGGTATCTACCCAAAGGAACAGAGGTTGTTATATGAAAAAGACATCTGCACCCATCTGCTCATCGCAGCACAATTCAGAGCTGTGGAATCAACCTAAATGCCCATTCACTGATCAGTGAATAATGAAAATGTGGTATATATACACTATGAAATACTATTCAGCTATCACAAATAGTGAAATAATGTTTTTTACAGCAACTTGGGTAGAATTAGAGAACATCATCCTAAGTGAACTAACTAAGAATCAGGAAACCAAACAGCACGTTCTCACTTATAAGTGGGAGTAATCTAAGGATATGTAGACATAGAGAATGGTATAATGGACACTGGAGACTCAAAGGGGGATGGGGGAAAGGGTGGAGGGACAAAACATTACCTATTGAATATAATGTGCACAGATGGGTGTGATACATTTAAATCCCAGGTCAAAAACTACTTGTACCCCCCATAGTTATTGCAATTAAAACAAATAAATAAAAAGAATAAAGGTAACATCTATTTTATAAAATCAGATTATGTCAATAAATATGTTTCATATTTTCTTTAAATCCTGGCATGGCGGTATGTAAAATACTAAGAAGAAGGCTGTATTTTTAAATACCCCTTAGAAGATCTCAAGGCCCCCAGATTAATGATGATATAATACTCCTATGATATATGCATGGATGGTAAGAAAGACATTGCATGTGATTTGTAGGGATTTAGTGAATGAACACAAATAGTATTTTCTCTGTCTCTCTTGGTAGCAGAACACCTAAATAGACTTATATAGAATGCAAACATATTAAAGTAAAATTGCTGCAACTCTGAAGGATTACCAACCTACCCTCTTAGTCTACTCTGGGCCCCAAAGCATTGCTACATAATACAGTTTATCTTTAAAATATTTGCTGGAGACCATGATAGCTGTGCGATCCTCAGAATCAAAACAGTATTAAAAAGTAAATAAGCAAGGAGATGGTATGCTGTGGTCCCATATATTAAACAGGAAATCCTCCTCCCTTTGTCTTCTTCTCACATGACATTTCTGTCTTTCTTCTCTCTTTCCCACCTATATGCCTCAGGCCTAGTCACAATACCTCCACAGTGCACAGACAGTTGGGTGACATTTAGAGCAGAGAAGGTTCCTGAACCCTGCACTACAAATCCCTGTAGAGGAGGTAGGAAAAACCAGAGTGTAAAGGGAACTAAATTGGTCCAAAGTGTTCATATGTCAAAGCATATAGTCAGGTTTTAAGAAAAATAGGAAGCCAAGGGATGAAATGGGATAACAACCCCCCTTTGCAAACTAATTATAACACATACCTGCAATACTGCTCAGAAATAAACAATGACCAGTTTTCAAAGATTTGAAAGAGTGATCACTTTTAAACAGGACAGTCTGCAAAGCTAGAAAAGTACTGTTTGGAACGGTCAAATGCTACTACTATGCTCTACGTGCCTAAAGTTAGGTCTAGCTCCTGTCTAGTAAAAAGAAAAATCAGATTATTTCAATAAATATATTTTATATTTTCCTTAAATCCTGGCACAGTTGTGTTTAAAATACTAAGAGTAAGGCTGAATTTTTAAAAACCCCTTAGAAGATCTCAAAGCTTGGTTTTCTATATGCTTTGAAAGTACTAGCAGGCACACTCATAATAACATCTGGCTATTTCTTTCTTCTCCTGATTCAAAATAAATCAAATGTACTTTTTGAAGATTTTCTATATTCACTTCTGTTTACTTGCAACTAGTTTGCATGAATTTAGTGTGACACTTTCCATTCTATGGGCACTCAGTATTTCATAGCCTGATATTGACCTGTCACTAAGCAACTGAAATTTGTATTTTGAAGGACTAAAACTCATGCTAAAAATAAATTTGAATATAAGTAACTTAATTATAATTGTCATGCTCTAATCTGTTCCCTTCGGTTCAAAAGAAAGTCCAGAAAGCAATCTGCCTTTAAATTGTCAGCTAGGTACTTGCATTCAACTAATAAAGGAATAAAGGCCAATTTGCAACACAGCTCAGGATCACCTTTAAGTACTTTTTGGAAAAGACATTTTAGCAATCAGTACTGTGCTAAAATGAACATGAGAATTAAAAATTTCAACATTAACTACCAAACGTAGATTTGCAATATTGTTCTCTCCGTTCAGTTTAAACAAATAGACTACAGTATGGATTTTTGATGTGTTGCTCAACATCTTGAATAAACTACTCTCTCTGGAATTGGGAGAATACACAACGGAGTCCATAGATGACAAAGGAAACACAAAAATGGAGAGTCTGATTCTGGATTATTTTGGTTTTACATTTACCGTTTCAGTCACTCCTCAATTTCCTTTATTATTTACTTTACTTCCTTAGAGAAACACATTAACCAAAGGTTCTGTCCCTAATCAGCTTCTATTTCCTTATATTTCAGTTATTTTCCTTGAACAATTTGCATGGTTTCAACTATCATCTCTTAATCTCTCTAGCCCTGGACTGCTTCCTGAGCTTGTCTTGCATTTTGTGTTAACCAGTTGAGCATTTCTATCTGGATGTTCTGCTAGCACCTATAACTTAACATGTTCAAACCCAAGATCTCATTTTCCCAAACAAGATCCCCTGACTTAATACCTACTTCTGTTAAAGGCACTATCACTCTCTCATCCTTAGCATAATCTTTGAATCCTAATCCCCACCCCTTTTTTTACTCCTAATAGCCAATCTACTGCAAAGTCTTGTTGACTCTACCTCCCCAACCTCAGAATACTCTTGCCTCTTTTTCCTCCATATTATCATTTCTACTACCACTCTAGAACAAACTGCTATTAATTCTTACCTATACTATTACATTAGCATCATGACTAGTCAGTAAATATTTGCTGAATAAATGCATGAAATAAATGGTCTCTTATCACTTTATTCCATCTTCTACACAGAGTCAGATTAATTACCTAAAGCACAGCTCTAATCTTATTACTCTTCTATTCAAAACAGATTCCTACTTTCTGCATAATTAAATAAAATTTTCTGTTTCACAGTTAAGATAATTCACATTAGGAGCTCTAATCTTTCCAAGCTTACTTTCAATTCCTCTGAAACATTTTCTCCTCACTGGAGCGAGGACTACATTCTGAACTTTTCCCCTCTCTCTTGCCAAATTCCTAACTAAGGAGACCGGGAAGATGAATTTTTATTAACCCTATACAATGTGGGTTACTTTCCCACCTGACTCTGGCATAACATCACATAAAAGATAAAGAAGACAAATCAAAAATATTTTTTGACCATGCAAAGTCATCTCTTAGGGAAATTTGTATCTGTACAGAATCCCCTTTCCCAGAGGTCCACAGAGGAGCGAGACATTTGCTATCTATTCTCTCTCAGGGTTGCCATCTATTAGGCTTCATCTACATATCAAGAAACTTCCTCTCAGTGCCTTGTGCCCTTATCTCAACAGAGGTTTTACTGATTTCAAAATTTCTTAGGGTAAATCTTTGAATCAAACTATGACCTGCAAGCCCCTATTTGGAGAAGTCCTGCTTTTTCTGGGTCAAACCAGAAATCTCGCATATGTTTATTTACATTTTTTTTTAACTTCTGTCTTCCTAAGATATCTATAACCAAGCTGCAATTCAACCACCTTGGGCACACGTTCTCAGGACCTCTTGGGATGGTGTCATAGGCCTAGTCATTCACATTTGGCTCAGAACAAACCATGTTAAATATTTTACAGAGTTTGGCTTCTTTTGTTAACAGGAACCAAGATGGAATATTCACTTCTTCACACACACTATATGCTTTCTCACATCTAGACCATTGTTCATGTTATTCCTATGGCTGTAATAATCCTACTTCTCAGTTAAGGTCTATCTCAGATATCATCTCCTCTGTGAAACCTTTCCTGACTCCTCATCATCATGGTTCCTACCTTCCCTCTGAAACGCCACAACACCTGACCAGTATTTCTTTAAATCATTTATGACCTACCTTGTATTACAACAATCAAATGAAATTTGCCTTACTCTGAATGATTTGAGTTTTATTCATATTTCAATATTCCTCAGTGCCAAGGACAGTACTCAATATAATAAGTACTCAATAAATATGTTTAGGGTAGGGGAAAAATGAATAAATAAGAGGGAGCATACACGCTATATATAGTGTGTATATATATAGCGTGTATATTCCTTATAAGGAAAAAAACAAGTGGTAAGAACTAGGCTTTAAAACAAAATACTAATCCTTACATGTAAGAGAGGTAGCCAAATTATAGTCAAACCTCATTCTGACTTTTTTTTTTTTTTAGTTGGAGTCTCACTCCATTGCCCAGGTTGGAGTGCAGTTACCTTCCACCTCAGCCTTCCAAGTAGCTGGAACTATAGGTACACGCTCCCACGCCTGGTTAATTTTTTGATTTATTGTAGAGATGAGGTCTCACCAAGTTGCCCAGGCTGTTCTTGAACCTGTGGGCTCAGGCAATCCCCTCCCCTCAGCCTCCCAAAGTGCTGGAATTACAGGCTTGAGCCACCTTATGTTTACTACCTGCCAGTCAATGTTCCAAGCCTTTTATATGTTAATTTATTTAATCATTATAACAACTCTATTTAACAAATAGGGAAACTGAAGCATGGAGACTATGCAATCAGTTACAAGGTTAGTAAGTGGCAGGGCGCAGGCAGTCTGACTCCAGAGACTTCATCATAACAATATATTGTACCTATAGAGGTATATTCCTTGACTTTAAAATCTCAGTAAATTGAAAATAAGTTTTTCAGAAATGGAAAACTCTAGGTCATCATTAGAAATTTGCTTTATACTACAATTACAAACTGAGGAGGCTGCTGAAATGTAGAGATCCCCTATAGTGACTGAATATACCAAAATGCTCAGTTTCTGTGGCTGTGTTTTGCTTGTTTTCAGTTTTTCTGGTTTTTCCCTTGCTGTTAAACTGCTACTTACTACTTATGGTTATCAATGTGCCTAAAATGACTTCATCCTTTTTTCAACCTACTGGGATCTGGGAACCAAGCTTACCAGAAATACGTGGTATAAAATAAGTGCCAGTGAAGTTCTAAGGAAGTTCCTTATGCTCTGTTACAATCAACGTTTCTGTACCTTACGCTGACTTCAAGAGTAAATCCAGTAAGTGAAGCGGTCAGAAGTCTGATCTGGAGATAAATTTGGTATTATCATATATTTTCTGCTGATTGCATAAAATAATTATGTAAACTAAATGAGAGTCCTAAAGGTTGGCCATGCTCCTTCAAAAGTGGTTTATATTAGCACAGGGTTCATGACTAGAAAAATGTTGTAGTATTTCTTAGTTATAACAACAAAACAATGCATATTTTTTCTTAATCTTACCTTGGCACCACCCAAAAATCCCAAGGAAATGGCAACTCTAGCTCGTAGATCTGGCCTGTCTTTGGGCCACACATAAGAAAGCATTGCTTTTATAATTTTCTGAGTATCAACATCTTTTAACTGTTAAAAGAGAGAAAACAAAGCAGTGAGTAGCACTTCCTTTCAAATGTAACCATACATCAATAATGTAGAATTATATAAATGAGGAATGTGAAAACACAAGGTTAATATCTTTCAAGCCCCAAATATTTTGGAGAAAAAGAAACTATTTCAATTAATTTTTAAAAGTTATTCATTTCTCTTAAAGTCCTTACTTTCAATTTTAGCCACCTTTATATTACTAAAAAGTGAGTCAGTGGCCATGAGGGGACAGGTACTATACATTTATTTATCGATTATACTACTAAAACATTATATAAAATTTACATATTTCCATCTTTTTTGTTAATAAAAACATTTATTTTGCAATTTATGCAGAAAAACCTGAAGTCTGCATCATGACTTGACAGTTACCCAGGGGTTTACTGTGTATTCATCTCAACAGCATGGTTCTGGGGTAGGGGATCCACACAAACAAAGACAGGAGTTTTTAGGAAAGAAGGGGATATAGCAGGAGTGTATCTTAATTTTTCTCAAAGAAAAGATGGTAGAGTATCAAGTCACTATAAACCTGTGCATATGGGGCTTCTAAAACAAACAGTGTACTGTGAGCTCTTGGGGAAGGGGCAGAAAAGAGACACTTATAAATAAGGGGGCACTTTCTTGAGGCAGGGGATGAGAAGGGAGGCCTACTATTTTTATGTCCCAGCCCCAGGACTTGATAATCAGAGGAGACTATGTCCAATCATTTTCCTGTTCAATAAGAAGTACTAGTACCCCTGGGATCAGACTCCAAAGATGTCATCTTCATGCATTAATCATTCCCAAGTCCCTGTTCCATGCTCCACAGCATATTAAAAGAAGGTAGGGAGGGAGGTTAGAAGTTAGTGACTTGTGTCCTATGGAAGTAAATGTACCACTGATAAAATCCGATGACTGGGACCACAAATCAGACAGATCTGTTGAAAGAGGTCACTAATAGGGATCAAGATGGAGTAGGTCCTAAACAGCCTCAGCTGGAGGCACAGCAAGTATAGAAAGTCTGGAAGGAGGTGAGTACTAAAGTAAGAGGAAACAGAACACTCCCAGACTGTAATTTTAATGGGGTAGTTTTAGAGAGAAATCAAATCAAACATTGGCTACCAGTCACAGCAAATGCCATGCCTTTATGGTCACCTGGTAGCACAAAAAAATTGCCAAAGTATGTCCAGCTAATCAACAGGTCTTGCTAGGAGGCGTTTGTGTGCATGGGAATGGGTTACCAATGGGCCGACAATCCAACATGACTCCTATGGAAACAAAAGGGGGCAGAGTCTTGGCTTGGTGGCCTATTGAGGGCTTGGTAGAGTAGAAGCAAAAGCTCCAAAGTGACTGCAGATTCTCTAGAGGAGCTACAGTCTCACTCTAGAGATGGTGGGGGGCCAACCTAACCCATATCACATGCATTAGTTCTGGTCATCGTACAGTTGATGAGCAACTCACACCAGGCAGAGGAAGGGAGCAGGTTAGGGAAGAAGGGGTCATTTTTCATCTTTTAAAGTCTTAATTTATATTTTAATCTCAAACGTATTATCAGTGCCTCAGATACAATTTAACCTTAAGTCTTTAAATGCCCCTGAAACAAAAGTACACTTGTTAAAAAGCTTCCTCACTTTCTGGTAGTCAGTTTCCTCCCAGTCCCCAGTTTTATCCTGAGTTAGCTGGACATGCTTTGGCAATTTTTTTTTTGCTACCAGGTGACCATAATTCAATGACTAACTTCCCTCTAGACTTGGGCCTCTCTAGAGGGAAGCCTAGGGCTTGACTCCAGATGAGTTGTGCCAGTACTCCCAGTGCCTGTAACACCCTAAACAGGACTATGTAGGAGTTCATCTCTGTCATGCCATAGTACTGGAAAATACTGCACTGTGAACATCTACACTGGGCCAGGGATTTTTGGCCTTGCCCTGCTCTGAGAGGACACTGGGCACAATCTTGCACGGTTGAGCAACCAACTTAAACATGGGGTCACTAGGCATGTGTTTCAGAGAGCAAACTCTCACTGACAGGTGTATTGTGGATCAGTCTTCCTTAGTATCCCATGCCAGTAACCTGGAACAACCCGTCTTGAGTTGTGTGTGCTCCAGACGTAGTCTCATAACTTCTCATCTGACACATCTCTGCCAACTTTCTTCTGTAGTTGTGTTAGCCAGACAAGCACTTCCTGATTTGCCAGTCCATGGAGAGCCCTGCTAGCCCTTTCGTGGCTGCTGCAAAGGACAGGTAAGGGTTGGAAAGGACACTGGCCACTAAGTGACTAGTATGGGTACTTACATTGCGGCCCACATGGTCACTGTGGATGGGTGAGGTACCAACGCATGAGCTCAGTGAACCGAGCAAGAGTATAGCCTAACATGTTCGTGAAATTGTGGGACTAGTCTAGTATAGAGTCAATGGCCCCAATACTGCTGCCCCTCCAGTACAGATTTCGGCAGATTTCTGCTGCAACACAATGTAGTTTTGCAATCAGATCCATACAGTCTTCATAAGTCAACTCCTAGTACTTGGTTCGGATGATACCCTCTGCATATGCTCTGGCAAAGTTACTTTCACTGTTGAGGGCTGTAATGGCTGCACTGAATTGAGGCATGGGGTATAGATTGGTGGGAAAGTTTTCCAGCATGGTGATCACATGGGAAGACAGAGCTGCCCTCTTTGCCCACTCTTTTGAAAGTCAAGATATCTGCTCCTCTTTTGGGAACTGTCCTGTTACCAGCAGCCAAAATAGGTCCTCAGGCAGGGGTTCTTCCCCACCTTTAGCCTTGATAGCAGTTTCTAGCATTCAGGAATACTAAAGCCTTGAAAATGGATGCCTTCATCAGGATCAAGAACTGATGTTTCATATATCAATTCCTTCATGCCTCTCATGCAACCATACATCATATCCACAGTGATCTGGCCCACCACTGTCTTACCATGTTGCTGCCTGAAGGTCTTAATTCTGGTCTGCTCCTCAGGTATCAGGTCTACCAATATGTCTTTCAAATTTGTGGAAGAAGCACTGGCAAGCTGGACAGCAAGAATAAGACAGGATGCATTCTTAGCTTCCAACTGCCAGGTGGCTGCAGTGAGTAAAGCCATGGTGGGCATACTCTGGGATCCAGTGGTAAGGGAAGGAGGGGAGAAAGCTGCAGCAGGAATGGGAACTATCACCACGGTGCAACAGTCTGTGCTGACAGGTGGACAAGGTTGAAAGGCATATTCCCATCTTTGTAGGTAAAAGTTTTATATGTTTGGGCTATTTATCAGTATTTTTAATTAAAATATTTAAAGTCTCAAGCCTAAACTCATGGTAGAACAGAGTTGTTATACTGTTTAGGAAAGTAGGGGGCTTGGTATTGACTATATCAATCAGAGGCTGAGCTATTAAATTTTTCAACAAAAATGCTATATGCTAGTCATGCTTAATCTAACTCTAAATCTGTCTCACAATTTTTGGTGCTCCTGAGGCAACATTCTGATTAAATCCTGCTGTTTTACGTTCAGCTTTAGAAGCAGAATATTAACAATCAAAACCAACTTTCTAAAACCAAAATAAGGAGATCAATACATACATATTTCAATACTATAATATTATGGTTGGCAAAACAATTCCCATTTAAACAATTAAAATATTGACTTAAAATTTTTGGAAAAGGTATTAAAAAGAAAAAGTAATAATGCTTATTACTGAAGACAGTGTATGAAAATGAGCACTCTAATACACTGTTTTTTTTCCTAATACACTGTTAATGGGGAGTACACGGAAACAATCTTCCTTGAAAGTAGTTTGCTACCTATAATAAGCTTTTAAAATAATTCTGTCCTTTGTTTTATTTGTCTTAAGAATTCCACTTCCGGGAACTTATGTTAAAAAAAAAACCCTTACAAATATGCTCCAAATTGATGCTCATGAAATTTCTAAGTGCAGAAATGAAAGAAGGGTTCTACCTACCACAAAAGCACAGGCAAGCACAGAGTTAATAGACCAAATAGATCAACACCAAAATCTAAAAAGCAAAGTAACTTCTTAATAGCAATATGATAAGAATAAAACCCCACATATCATTAATTAACTTAAATACGAATGGACTGAATGCACTTCTCAAAAGGCATAGAGTAGCAAAATGAATAAAGAAACATGATTCAACCTTCTGCCTTCATGAAACCCATTTCACTATAAATGACATTCATAGACTCAAAGTAAAGGACTGGAGAAAGATCTTCCAGGCAAATGGAACACAAAAAAGAGCAGGAGTAGCTATTCTTATATAAGACAAAACAGGCATTAAGCCAATAAAAGTGAAAAAGGACACTGAAGGGCATCATATAATGATAAAAGCATCAATCCACTAGCAAGAAATATCTATCTTGAATATATATGCAAACATAGGAGCACCCAGATTGGTAAAACAGCTGCTAATTACACTAAGAGAGGACATCAAAAGCCATAAAATTATAGTTGAAGACTTTAATAGCCTACTAACAGCCTTAGACAGACTATCAAGGCAAAAAACTAATAAGGAAACCCAGAGCTTTAACACTTGACCAAGTGGACCTAATAGATATCTACAGAACACTTCACCCAACAACCACAGAATGTACATTTTTCTCATTAGCACATGGAACATAATCCAAGATCAACCACATAGTCAGACATGAATCAAGTGTTAATAAATTTCAAAAGGTCACAATCATATCAAGCACCTTCTCACATCACAGTGGAATTAAAATAAATATCACCACAAACAAAAAATCCCCAAACACACAAATATATAAAAATTAAACAACATGCTTCTGAAAGACTTTAGGGTTAACAAAGAAATCAAAGAAGAAATAAACAAGTTTCTTGGAAACAAATGAAAACAAAGACACAACATACCAAAACCTCTGGGATCCTATGTAAACAGAGCTGAGAGGGAAGTTGATAACACAACACGTACATATCAAGAAAATAGAAGGATCTCAAGTAAACAATCTAACCAAACACCTAACAGAGCTGGAAAGTCAAGAGCAATCCAATCCTAGATTTAGTAGAAAAACTGAAATTACTAAAATGAAGTCATGGTTGAATGAAATAAAGTCCAAAATAATCATAGAAAGTATCAAAGACACAAAAATCTGGTTCTTTGTAAGGATAAATAAGATTGACAGACCCTGGCCAGACTGACCAAAAAAAAAAAAAAAAAAAAAAGAGAAAGAGAGAGAGAGAGAACGTCTGAATAAGCACAAAAGGCAATGTTACAACTAACCCTGAAGAAGTTCAAAAGATTATCAGAGATTATGATGAACATCTGCATGCAACTACACTAGAAAATTAACAGGAAATGAAGGAATTCCTGGCATCACAAAACCTCCCAAGATTGAAACAAGAGAAAACTGAAACCCTAAACACAGACTAATAACAATCCCAGAAATCAACTCAGTTATAAAAAAAACTTCTCCACCAAAGAAAGCACTGGGCCAGATGGTTTCTCAGCTGAATTCTACAAGACATAAAAGGAAGAGCTGATATCAATCTTACTGAAGGTATTCCAGGCAATTGAGAAGGAGAGAATTCTCCCTAGCTCATTCTATGAAGCCAATATCATCCTGACACCCCAAAATGGCAAAGGCTCAATAGGGAAGGAAAACTACAGGGCAATTTTCCAGATGAATATAAATTCTCAACAAGATTTTAGTAAATCTCATCTAACAGCACATTTCAAGGATCATTAATCATCAGGTGGATGAATGATGAAACCAGGTGAACTTCATGAACCCACATGGGTTACATTCCCAGGATACAAGGTTAGATCAAAATATACATCAGCCGGGCTTGGTGGCTCAGCCTGTAATCCTGTGCCTTTGGGAAGCTGAGGTGAGTGGATTGCCTGAGCCCGCGGGTTCAAGACCCGCCTGGGCAGTGAGACCTCATCTCTACAATAAATCAAAAAAACCAGCTGGACGTGGTAGCGCATGCCTGTAATTCCGGCTACTTGGAAGGCTGAGGTGGAAGGATCGCCGGAGCCCAGCAGGTCGAGGCTACAGTGGCCGGGAGCGGCCAGTGCACTCCAGTCTGGGCGACAGAGTGAGACTCCAACTCAACAACAACAAAAAATATGTACATCAATAAATGCAATTCATCACATACACAGGTGTAAAACCAAAAACCATATGATTATCTCATTAGATGCAGAAAAAGCAATCAATAAAATATAACATCCCTTCTTGATAAAAACCGTCAAACACCTAGGCATCAAAGGAACATTCCTCAAAATAATAAGAGCCACCTATGACAAATCTACAGCCAACATCATACTTAATGGGTAGAAGCTGGAAGTATCCTCCCTAAGAACTGGAATAAGACAAGGATGCCCACTGCCCACTCATACCCCTCCAATTTAACATAGTACTGGATGTCCTAGCCAGAGCAATCAGGCAAGAGAAAAAAATCAGGAATATCTAAATAGGAAAAGAGCAAGGTAAGTTATCCTTATTTGCAGATCACATGATTTTATTCCTAGAAAACCTACAGAGTATCAAAAACCTCCTTGCACCGATAAACAACTTCAGTAATGTCTTGGAATACAAAATCAATGCACACAAAAACAGTTGCGTTTCTATGCACCAATAATGGCACCCACCTAATCAAAGAGGTGGAAGATCTTACAATGAGAACTACAAAACAGTGCTCAAAGAAATCAAGGATGACACAAGCAAATGGAAAAACATCCATGCTCATGGATTGAAAGAATCAATAACATCAAGATGTCCGTTCTACCCAAGGCAATCTACAGACTCAATGCAAGTCCTATCAAATTGCCAGCATCACTTTTCACAGGCCTAGAAAATACAATATAGAAATTCATATGGAAGCAAAAAAAATAAAGCCAAATAGCTAAAGCAATCCTCAGCATAAAGAACAAAGCTGGAGTCATCACATTTTCAGACTTTAAACTTTACTACAAGGCCACAGTAACCAAAACAGCATGGTACTGATACAAAAATAAACACATAGACAAATGAAACACACAGAGATTTCAGAAATAGAACTGTGGACCTTTAACCAAGTCATCTTCAACAAAGTTGACAAAACTAAACATTTGGGAAAATATACCATATTTAGCAAATGGTGCTGGGAGAACTGGCTAATCACACACAGAAGAATGAAACTGGACCACTACCTATCACTATATACAAAAATGAACTAAAATTGGATCAAGGACTTAAATGTGACACTCCAAACTATAAGTATCTCAGAAAGACTTAGGTACTTAGAGTACTCCTGGACACTGGAGTAGGCAATGAATTGAGGGTCAAGTCCTCAAAAGCAAATGCAGCCAAAGCTAAAATTGACAGGTGGGACCTTATCGAGCTAAAAAGTTTTTGCATAGCAAATGAAATCATCAAGAGAGTACAAAGATAACCCACAAAATGGGAAAAAGTATTTGCACCTGACATAGGCCTAACATTCAAGGATGTGCAAGGGACTCAAACAAATTGGCAGGAAAAAAACAAATAACTCCATTAAAAAGTGGGCAAAGGACAAGAACAGACAATTCTCAAAGAAAGACATCCAGGCAGCCAAAAAACAAATAAAAAAATTCTCAGTGCCATTAATCATCAGATTCAAAACTACAATGAAATACTACCTCACACCAGTCAGGATGGCTTAAATGAAAATCAAAAGCACACTGAGATACCACCTTACTCCAGTAAGGATGGTCATCATTAATAAATCAAAAAACAATAGATGCTGGCACGGGTGTGGAGAAAAAGGGGATGCTTCTACACTGTTGGTGTGAGTGCAAACTAGTCCAGCCTCTATGGAAAATAGTGTGGCAATATCTAAAGGAACTACACATTGACCTTCCGTACGATCGAGCAATCTACTTCCTGGGATAATACCTGGAGGAACACAAATTGCTCTACAAAAAAGACATCTGCACACACGTTTATTGCTGCACTATTCACAATAGCAAAAACATGGAACCAACACTACAACCCATAGAAAATAGACTGGATAAAGAAACTGTGGTACATATACATGATGGAATATTATGGCAATTATTCTTAGCAATCTATCACAGAAATAAAGAACCAAATACCACATGTTCTTACTCATAAGTGGGACATGAACATTAATCACACTAGCACAAGGGAGGAATCTGCCAGGGGAAGGAGGAAGGGGGAGAGCACTCAACAACACAAAGCATATTTGATCCAAAACCAGGGGAAGTGAGGACCAGCTGGAGGCCCAAACTTCACCTGCACATACATTGCTTATGTACTTAATCCTGACTTGTTCCCCACCTCTTTATAATAAAATAAAGCGAAAGAAAGAAAGAAAGAAAACACTTTTGTAAAATAACTTTTAAAAAGTCAAAAAACAACAGGTATTCACGTGGATGCAAAGAAAAGGGAACACTTCTACACCTTTGGGGGGGAATGTAAGTTAGTTCAAACTTAGTGGAAAGCAGTGTAGCATTATCTCAAAGAACTAAAACTTGAGTTTCCATATGATAGAGCAATCCCACTTCTTGGAATAGACCCAGAAGAGCATACGAGGTCTGACAATTAAGTTCACAAACTTGCCACTGTGTGCTTACATTGGCAGAACTGTACAAACAATCCAGTAAGGTCACATAACCTTGGTATATCAGTGTCTCACAGTTGTGCTCATGTCAACATGTGGCGGTGTCCTGCTGAATAGCATTCATTATTGCTGTTGCATGTTTATGTGTGCCATCAAGAGAAAGTTTTTGAATTAGAGCAAAGAACAAACATTAAATGTCTTGTTAAACTTGGCAAGAGTGGAAGTGAAATAGGAGACATGCTAGTCCAAGTTTATGGGGATAATGCCATGAAGAAAACGGTAGTGTACAAATGGACTATACTTTTTTTAGGGGAGTGAAAGTGTCACGGATGAAGAGAGGCCAGGATGGCTTATAGCGAGCAGAATTTATGAAAACTGCAAAAATTTGTCAAATTGTGCATCAAAATCATCAGCTGACAATTTTGTGAAAAGTATAGCAGATCAACTAAACATCTATAGAGAAACAGTTAGGAAAATCTTAACTGAAAATCTTGGCATGAGAAAGGTGTGTGCAAAATGGTCCCGAAGAAGCTCTTGCATCATGACAATACACCAGCTCATGCAGCAATGTCTGTGAAGGAGTTTTTGGTCAGTACACAAATAATTGTATTGGAATACCCTCCCTACTCATCTGATCCCCCAATGACTTTTCTCTTTAGCCAAAGATAAAAGAAATATTGAAAGGAAGATATTTTGATGACATTCGGGACATCAAAGGTAATATGATGACAGCTGTTATGGCCATTTCAGGAAAAAAGTTCCAAAATTACTTTGACGGGTGGACTAGGAGTTGGTGTCAGTGTATAGCTTCCTAAGGGGAGTACTTCAAAGGTGACCATAGTGATAGTCAGCAATGAGTTATACAGCACTTTTTCTAGGATGAGTTCATGAACTTAACTGTCAGATCTCATAAGTCACTCTTCCAAAAAGACAACTATTCATGTATGTTCACTGTAGCACTATTCACAATAACAAAGCCATGAAACCAACCCAGATATCCATCAAAAGTTTACTGGATAAAGAAAATATGGTACATATACATGGTGGAATATTATACAGCCACAAAGAATAAAATCATGTCTTTTGCAGCAATATGGATGTAGTTGGAGACCACCATACTAAGTGAACTATCACAGAAACAAAAAACTGAACAACGCATGCTCTCACTCATAAGTGGGCCTTGATCACTGGTCACATGAACACAAATGTGGGAATAACAGACACTGGCCACTGCTAAAGGAGGGACGGTGGGTGGAGGGATAATGGGCATACAACACACTGGGTAACAGGTCCATTATCAGAGGAGAGAAGGCCCACTAGAAGCCCGAACCTCACCTGCACACAATTTACTTATGCAGAAAATTCTCACGTGTCCCACAACTCTAAAATAAGAAAAAAAATATGCTCCAATTTGAAAAAATTTTTCTCCATTTTCAACCACCAACCTAATCCAAGCTATTATCAATTCTCACCCAAACTACTGCCACAACCTCCTAGCTGATCTCCTTGCATCCATTCTGCTCCCGGTTTAATAAGTTCACCCCACAATCAGACATCACTTTCCACTTTAAACCCTTAAGCGGCATCCTATCACTCTTGGAATAAGACCAAAATCCACATCACGATTTATAAGGCTGTTTGGCCTGGCCCCTGACTACTTCTCCAGTCATGCCCTCGGTGTTCAGGTTGCACTGGCTTTCTTTTACTTCTTCAAACATGCCATAATCTCTCCTAACATAGGGCCTTTGCACAATGCTGTGCATTCTGTCTGGAATAATCTCTCTCTTTAGAACCTTTCCTTCTGGTCCCCCAACTTCTTTCAACTAGTAAACTGCCAGCTCAAGCAGCACTTCCTCAATAAAACCTTTTCTAACTCCGGCTAGGATCCTTTGCTGTATTATCTCCCTGAAGAGTATTTCTTTCAGCATATCTATTTCAGTTATAAACTACATGCAGAGCACTGTAATTATTTGATTAATATCTGTTCTGCAGCTAGAATTTAAATTCCATGTGTGTAATAACTGTTTTGTGCTCACTGCTGTAACCCAATACCAGATACAGTGGCTGACATACAGTAGGTACTCAGTGAATATTTACTGAATAAAGGAATGAAAATTTAGCTATAAGGATGTGTGTGCCCATGTTGTTTTAATAGAAACAAAGTTGGAAACGGCCTAAATGATCAACACTGGAGAATAGTGTAAATAAATTAGAATGAATGTATATAAGAAAATACTGCCATTCAGAAATATGTAGAGCGACACATAAAACATGTCAAATGAAAAAAGCAGAGTAAAAAAACATCTCTTGTGGGAAAAATGTGATGTGTGTACAAGTTTACATGTACATACAAATGAATCTGGAAAGCAAGACCTCCAAAAGTGTTAATAAAAGTAGCTGTGAGTAGGTGAAAATATATTGTTTTATATTTTTTGCTTGCTTGTATGTTCTGTAATTCATATATATTTGAGGTGATATACAATTTCAAGAAGATTTAAAAGCTAGAAGTAGGGGAAACCTATCAACATATAGCAGGCGTGGTACATTATATAATACAGGTTAGTTTTATATTACAGCGATCCCCATAGGGTTCAGCAAACTATTTTTCTAGTCTTTTAGGCAGTTTATTACATAAAAAGTAACAGAAAAAATGGTTCATATTGTACTGAAAACAGAGGGACTACCTTCTGAGCTGCTTTAAATACATAAGATGGCAAAAATATGAAGTTATGAAATTATAGTTTTGTCTCTTTTTTTTTTTTTTTTCAGTTGGAGTCTCACTCTGTCACCCAGACTGGAGTGCAGTGGCCGCTCCCGGCCACTGCAGCCTCGACTTGCTGGGCTCCGGCGATCCTTCCGCCTCAGCCTTCCAAGTAGCCAGAATTACAGGCATGAGCTACCACGCCCAGCTGATTTTTTGATTTATTGTAGAGATGAGGTCTCACTGCCCAAGCGGGTCTTGAACCCACGGGCTCAGGCAATCCACTCATCTCAACCTCCCAAAGGCACGGGATTACAGACTGAGCCACTGAACCCAGCTTAAATTATAGTTGTTAATGCTTTATTTTATACACACATATATACATGCTCTTGTAATGGGTATGGCATTTTTTTTTTTAAAAAAGGAACTTGGCAGTAATTTTAAAATTCACTTTCCCAATTGAATTATTATGAAATAAATATAGTTTAATGTATTATAACACAAATTGGGGCATTTCAACCACTTTCCCATTTCACGAGTTTTATCTGCCTTATTTTTCTTGATGGAATGGAAAAAAGTTTGTTTCCACATATCTTTAGAAACACCCTCTCCTATCAAAACCTTCTACAAAACACTCCAGAATTTTTCCAATAAGGACACAGAGAAGTTATGGTTAAGAGCAAGAAAATTGTTCTAGTTGGTTTAATAGTGCATAAAACGTCACCACTTCATTTAACAAAATGGGCTCTGAAGTTGTGTAATCATGCATTATGAGTCCACTAAAGTGTAAAATACATGACTTTAGTTGGTTCATATAAACTATAAAGTCTGGAAAAAATGCTTCTCTTTTAAAAAGTGGAGGCCAGATCAAAGAGGCATTTCACAGGCTGAGGCTCATTTTTTACTGATATGTAATAATTTTAGGTATTTATAGGATATATGTGATACTTTTTGTTACATATATAGAATGCGCAATGATCAGTCAAGGTATTGGGGGTATCTATCACTTTTAGTATTTATCATTTCCGTAAGTTGGAAACATTTTAATTTCTCTCTTCTAGCCATTTTGAAATATGCATTTTTGCTAAAACTATAGTTACCCTACTCTACTATTATATTACAACTCATACCTTCTATCTAACTATATGTTTGTACCCATTAACCAACCTCTATTCATCCTCTCCTGTACGTGATCACATATCCTTCCCAGCCTCTGGTATCTATCATTCTACTCTCCAACTCCATGAGATCAACTTTTTAAGCTCCCATATGTGAGAACTTGGAATATTTGTCTTTCTGTGCCTGCCTTATTTCACTTAATATATTGACCTCCAGTTCTAGCTATGTTGCTGCAAATGACACTATTTCATTTTTTATGACCAAATGGTATTTTATTGTATATATATATATACCACATTTTCTTTATTCATTCATCTGTTGATGGACACTTAGGTTGATTCCATATCATTGTTTTTATGAATACTGCTGCAACAAACATTCAATTGCAGGTATCCCTTTGATATAGTGATTTATTTTCCTTTGCATAAATACCCAGTAGTGGGACGGTTGGATCATGTGGCAGTTCTGTTTTTAGTTTTTCTGAGAAAACTCCATATTGTTTCCCATAGTGGCTGTACTAATTTGCATTCCCACCAAAAGTGTACGTATAAGAGTTCCCTTTTCTCTGCATCCTCATCAGCATCTGTTATTATTTTTTGAGTCAGGGTCTCATTCTGTCACCCAAATTGGAGTGCAGTGGCATGATCACAGCTCACCATAACCTCAACCTCCTGGACTCAGGCAATCTTTCTGTCTCAGCCTACGAAGTAGCTGGGACCACAGGCATGCATCACCATGCCTGGCTAATTTTTCAAAACTTTTGATTTTTTTTATCTTTTTAGTAATAGCCATTCTAACTGGAATAAGATGATATCTCACTGTAGTTTTGATTTGCATTTCCCTGATGATTAGTGAAGTTGAACTTTTTTCATATACCTGTTGGCCATTTGTACGTCTTTTGAGAAATGTATATTTCTGTCCTTTGCCCACTTTAAAGATTATTATTTTTAACTGTTGAGTTATTTGATTTCCTTGTATATTCTGAGTATTAGTTCCTTGATGGAAGAATGGTTTGAGAACATTATTTCCCATTCTATGTGTTGTCTTTTCACTCTGTTGATTGTTTCTTTGTTTTGCAGAAGTTTTTTAGTTTAATATAGTTTGATTTGTCTATTTTTGTTTTTGTTGTCCATGCTTTTGAGGTCTTTTTTCATAAAATATTTGCTTAGACTAATTTCTTAAAGTATTTTCCTATGTTTTCTTTTAATAATTTTATAGTTTGGGGTTTTATGTTTTTAATCCATCTTGAGTTGATTTTTGTATATGGTGAGAGAGAGGGGTCTAGTCTCATTCTTCCGCATATGATTTCAAATTTTCCAGCACCATTTATTAAAGAGGGTGTTCTTTCCCCAATATCTGTTCTTGGTACCTTTGTTGAAATTTAGTCAGCTGTAAACTCATGGATTTGTTACTGTATTCTCTACTCTGTTCCATTGGTCTGTGTGTGTTTTTATACCGTTACCATGCTGTTTTGGTGACAATCACCTTGTAATACGCTTTGAAGTCAAGTAGCGCCTCTAGCTTTGGTCTTTTTGCTAAGGATTGCTTTGTTTATTTGGGTTCTTTTTTGATTCTGTACAAATTTTAGGATATTGGTAGCAACTGCACTGAATCTGTAGATTGCTTTGGGAAGTAGGATCATTTTAATATTAGTTCTTTTGATCAATGAGCATGGGATGTCTTTCTGTGACCTCTTCAGTTTCTTCTGTCAGTGTTTTGTAGTTTTCCTTGTAGAGATCTTTCACCTCCTTAGTTAAATTTATTCCCAGGTTGTTGGTTTTTTTTGTAGCAACTGTAAGTGAGATTGCCTTCCTGATTTCCTTCTTACCTATTTCATTATTGGTATATAGAAACACTACTGATTTTTGTATGTTGATTTTGTATCTTTCAACTTTACTGATTTATCAGATTTAAAAGTTTTTTGGTGGAGTCTACGTTTTTCTAAATATGAGATCACATCATTAGCAAACAAACAATTTGACTACTTCTTTTCCAATTCAGATACCTTTTATTTATTTCTCCTGCCTGACTGACCGGGCTAGGACTTCCAGTACTATGTTAAACAGGAGTAGTGAAAGTGGGCATTTTTGTGTTGCTCCACTTCTTAGGAGAAAGGCTTTCAGCTTGTCTCTATTCAGTATATTAGCTGTGGATTTGTCACATATGGCTTTTACTATGTGAAGGTATGTTTCTTCTGTCTACTTTGCTGAGAGTTGAATTTTATAAAATGCTTTTTCTGTGTCTATTAAGATGATCATAAGGTATTTGTCCTTCATTCTGTTGATGTGATAGGTCATGTTTATTGATTTGCATACATTGACTCATCCATGTCTCTCTGGAAGAATAAATCCCACTTGATTATAATGTATTATTTAGAATTTTAAACCAACTTATTTCTGCTGCACAAGAGTAAAATAAAATTGGTGGCCTCAATACAGATCCTGAATGACAATATGCCACCTTTCCAAACCACCACAGTTAATTCAAACTGGACACCCAATAGTATCCTGAAATGCAAAAGGGTTAATCTAAAGCTCTAAAGGGATCATCCACCAGCTTAAGACTAAATTAGGTCACGAGCAGTGGCTCACACCTATAATCCCAGCACTTTGGAAGGCCGAGGCAAGAGGACTGCTTAAGCCCAGGAGGTCAAGCCTAGGCAATATAGTGAGACTCTATCTCTACAAAAAATTAGCCAGATGTGGTGGCTCACACCTGTAGTTCCAGCTACTCAGAGGCTAAGTTAGAAGGATCACTGAAGCCCAGGAGGTCGATGCTGCAGTCAGCTGCGACTGTGCTACTGTACTCCAGCTTGGGTGACAGAGTGAGACCCTGACTCAAAAAAAAAAAAAAAAGAGTACTCCCTGAGACCCAATCTCACCACTACACAATTTGTCCAAGTAACAAATACGCATATGTACCTCCTGAATCTAAAATTTTTAAAAACGTTTTTTAAAGTATTAAATTACATATCACCTTCACTTAAACTGAATAAATAGGGTATAAGCAGATAACACAAATAGCGTATATATCCTTTCAAGAACACATTCTTAATGAAAAGGTTGGAAATCCTCAAGGAGGAGAAACTGGGTTATTTAAAACAGCACTGTCTAAAAAGTAATTGTGTGATAGCATAAGGAATATACCAAACAATGATTTAAAGAAATGAAATTCTTTCTCAAGGGTCAAAATTCCTTGAGATAGTATCATAGCAGTTTTTATTTAGGCCTCTATTATATATAAACAGAAAGTATAAAATTATTTAATGTTTCTGTTTCTACAGTAAATAGAATTTGAAAGTTATTTTAAAAACATAACTGTGATGACTATTATGACAACAAAAACTGTCTAAAATTTAATGTTATAGAAGTATCATTAAAAAGCCTGCAAAAGTAAGACCAAATCTACTTTCTTGGTCTTCTAATAGAACATGTACAATGTGATCTTCTTGCTGCAGCTAAACAGCCTCAAATTAAAGCTCCATTACAATATAAAACTAGTACTATGTTAGTATAAGAAATAAAATTTTTTAGAAAAGTCTCAATTATATATTAGATAGCTCCCTGATGGTCTAGTGGATTCAGCGCTTTCAACTGTACATTAGAATTAGATAGTCATACTTAAAGGAAGCAATTAGATTCAGAAAAAAAAAAAACCCAAGAGTAACAAAAGAAGGAATTCAAATTGGCTCACTAAAATCTTTGAATAGTAACAAAACTGTATTTACTTTTTTTTCAAAAATGAGTTTAGAAGAAAAAGTTTGCAAATGCCAGCTGTCAGAGATGAAAGTAACTGAAAACAGGGTGGCCTAAGCAAAAAAAAATCAGGTGCCAGAAAAAGAAACTTGACTGATGTCAGAAACAATGTTCAATAAATGTTTATTCCATTTTCCATTAATTAATTAATTTATTCTCAAATATGTATGAACAAATTCTTATTACTATGCGGGAGGGAAACCCAATAGTTAATTTATTAAGCCACTGTAACTTCTGAAAAATTTTAAAATATTTACTTATTTTGTATTGATATACATTTTCAAAAGCTTCATGGAGCTGGACAGATAAGAAGTAATAATGAAAGGAACATCTATTTGTACACAGGAAGATAACACAGCACCTTCATAGCATACTGGGCCAAAACCAAACACACAAATTAAAAAATACAGAAATAAAACTGGAAGTGCTAGGCTTAATAGGACGTAAGTGGCGAGCCACAAATTATACTGCTTATGATCTGAGCATTGCTCAAGGTAACAGTAAGATCTGAGGGAGAGAAGCAGTGATTCACATCCAAATGCGCTATCAGTAGACATCTATAGCTAATAAACATGTGGACAGGGCGCAAGAAGAATTTTTAAAAATTAAGACATCTGAAGCAACACATTTGGTAGAATTTTCAGATACTAAAGATAACTATATATTAATAAAGTGAATACATGTTTTGTTTCTCAGGCAGGTAACTATATTTCTCACTAGAAAAGGTTGTCAAGCACTGAAGCAACAGCAAATTTTTCTACCAGGAGCCCATTCCTTTCAAGGAGGTGAAGCACAGTAGGTTGTGATAAGAAGATGAAAGAGTAAGAAAAAAGAAAATAATTTTTTGATAAAGGTAGCAAAATCACCTTTTCCTCAGCTGAATTTATCTAAGAATTCTGATTTTATAGATATTCCTAAGTTCTAATAGCAAGAAATCTACTAACTCACAGAATCAAGGAACTGATTTCAGAGGGAACTACTTGGGGGCAAAACTTGTGGTGAGGAAAGAAAAAAAAAATACAAAAAAATGGAATGCTGTTTCATAAAAATATAGGCTATAGGCTGAAAGTTTTACCACTAAAGAACCAGTTTATCAGACAATTAGAATGTGCTCACAATTTCAGGAATAAACAAACTCTCCAGAGAGAACTGTCTCTTCAACTCAACAATTGCAATTAAAGGAATAATTCAAACCATTCCTTCAGTACTGTTAGGGTTAACAGTGGCTTGAAAAGGTAGGGCAAAAGAAGATAAGCAAGTCCAGTTGCTGTCTAACTGAAATGTCCAGCGGGTAATTGGAACATTTTTCTCATATTGTTAGGAATATAAGTATAGTGAGTTTTGGACAGGAGAGGAAAATCTGTGTTAACTGACAGGAGAGGATTTGCAATTATTGTTACTTTCTCTATACCTCCATAGTTTGTTCTCCAAGCTCTTTTGGTCTACAATTTTAATGAAGAACTTATGCTACACATAAGAGAGATTTGTACCCAACAGCCCATTTAAAGTTTTACAATAGAAAATAACTAACTACCAACCAGATTGATACGGCCAGGCAGTGAATTTTCTATCCCAAAGGGAAGAAAATTTGAGATACCAAAAACAAATTGTAAGGCAACCCAATGATATATGAAATCAGAGCTAGAAAATAAGCTCCTCATATCATCTAGGTATTCTTGTATACTAGTCAATGTGCCCATGTATTTTTATTTATTTATTTTTATTTTAATAGCTTTGAGGGTTACAAATAGTTTTAGTCTGGGCTTTAAGTATACCCACCACTCCCACCTGGGCACACTGTACACAATAGGTGATTTTATGTCCCTCCAATCCTTCTCCCCCTCTCTTTAATAAACCTCCAGCGTCCAACATACTATTCTCTATGTCTTTGCATATCCTTAGTTTAGCTTCCACTTATAAGTGAGAACATGCAGTGTTTGGTTTTCCGTTCCTGAGTTAGTTCACTTAAAATGATGTTCTCCAATTCCAACGAAGTTGTTGCAAAAGACATTTCATTCTTTTGATAGCTGAATAGTATTCGATAGTGTATATAAACAAGATTTTCATTATCTACTGATTGGTTGAGAGGCATTTAGGTTGATTCCAGATCTCTGCAATTGTGAACTGTGCTACAATGAACAAGCAGATGCAGGTGTCTTTTTCATATAACAAAATATGTTCCTTTGGGTAGGTAACTGGCAGTAGGACTACTGAATCAAATGGTAGATCTACTTTTAGATGTCTGACAAATCTCTATACCACTTTCCATAGAGGCTGTACTAATTTACACTTCTACCAACAGTGTATAAGTGTTCCCTTTTCTCTGCATCCATATGTATTGTTCTTTTATTTTTTAATATTGGCCATTCTGACCGGTGTAAAGTAGTATCTCACTGTGGTTTTAACTTGCATTTCCCTGATGATGAGTGATGTTGAACATTTTTTCATATGTTTGTTGGCCATTTGTATATCTTCTTTTAGGAGATGTCTGTTCATGTCATTTGCCCATTTTTTAATAGAGTTGTTTTTTTCTTGCTGATTTGCTTGGGTTCTTTGTAGATTCTGGGTATTAGTCCTTTGTCAGATGTACAGTTGGTGAATATCTTCTCCCATTCTGTAAGCTGCCTATTTGCCCTATTGATTATTTATTTTGCTGTGCAGAAGCTGTTTAGTTTTATTAAGTCCCACTTGTTTATTTTTGTTTTTGTTGCATTTGCTTTTGGAGTTTTAGCCATAAATTATTTACCTAAGTCAATGTCCAGAAGAGTTTTTCCTAGGTTTTCTTATAAGATTACTATGGCTTTAGGTCTATCATTTAAGTCTTTAATTCATCTTGAGTCAAATTTTGTATATGAGATCAAGTTTCATTTCTCTGCATGTAGCTATCCAATTTTCTCACACCATTT
>NW_007257324.1:36549-74374 GCF_000164805.1 Carlito syrichta | reverse complement strand
CATTTGTTGAATAGGGTATCTTTTTGCTAGTGTGTGTTTTTGTCTACTGTGTCAAAGATTCATTGGTTGTAGGTATTTGGGTTTATTTCTGGATTCTCTATTCTGTACCATTGGTCCATGTGCCTGCTTTTGTACCAATACCATGCTGTTTTGGTTACTACATCCTTGTGTATAATCTGAAGTTAAGTAACGGGATACCTCCACCTTTGTTCTTTTTGCTTAAGATTGCTTTGGCTATTCTGACTATTTGAGGGGTTCCATATGAATACTCTGGCTCTTTTTTGGTTTCATATGAATTTTAGGGTTATTTTTTCTAATTGTGTGAAAAAGGACATTGGTAGTTTGATAGAGATTGTGTTGAATCTTTAGATTATTTTGGGTAATATGGATGTTATCTGGTGGCTTTATTTACTTACTTATTTTCTCTATTCTGTTGGTGTTCCATGAGGCCCGTGAGTATTATACTTTCCAGCATTATTCTATTGGTGTATTTTGACTTTTTGTTTCAGTGTTTAGAACTCCTTTGAGTATTTATTGTAGTGTCAGTCTTGTGTTGACAAATTCCCTCAGCATTTGCCTGTCTGAGAAAGATTTCATTTCTCCTTCATTTATGAATCTTAGTTTTGTGGGATACCAAATCCTTGGCTGACTGTTTTTCTGTTTGAGGAGATTAAAGATGGGGCCCCAATCCCTTCTGGCTTGTAGGGTTTCTTCTGAGAAGTCTCCTGTTAGTTTGATAGGTGTATTGTATAAGTTATTGGATGCTTTTGTCTCACTGCTCTTAAAATTCTTTCCTTCACATTAACTTTGCATAACTGGATGATCATATGCCTTGCAATGAACTTTCTAGGGGTTCTTTGAGTGTTTTGTATCTGGATATTTAGATTTCTGGCAAGGCCAAGGAAGTTTTCCTCCATTATTCCCTCTAATGGGTTTTCCAAACCTGTTGCTTTCTCTTCTTCCTCAGGAAAACCTATGATTCTTAGATTTCTTGGAGACTTTGTTCCCTTCTCTTGATAGCTTTTTCTTTTTTGTTGTCTGATTGGGTTAATTCAAAAACCTTTTCTTCAAGTTCTGAGATCCTTTCCTCTGCTTGTTCTAGACTCCTTTAAAAAAATTTCCGCTGCATTTTGTACTTCCCTAAATTAATCTTTCATTTCTAAAATTTCAGCTTGTTTTTTTTAAAGATGTCTATCACTTTGAAGAATTTTTCATTCATATTGTGAATAGTTTTTAAAATTTCTTTATGTCAGTTTTCAATTTTCTCTTGAAGTTTATTGATCAATTTTATAATCAATCTTTTGAATTCTATGTCTGGAATTTCAAAAATTTCATTTTGGTTTGGTTCACTGCTGAAGAGTTAGTGTAGTTTTTTGGGGGTATTGGAGAACTCTATTTTTTCATATTGTCAAAATATTTTACTGGTTTCTTCTCATTTGTATAGACTATTTCTTTTGAGGTTGGCAGAGGGCTGACATACACACTGTAGGATTCCCTTGGTTATACATAGCCTTGGTGTATTAGGATTCCCTATTGCTAGCTGTGGCAGTCCTGTGCTGGTTACCTGTGCTGGTGGCCCTCATAGCATCCTTAGTGGCCAGAGGGGCTTGGAAAGTGGTGTAAGCTGAGGTTTGGGAACAGGGTTTTCCCAGAGCCGAAGTATTATATCTGATGTGGTGGACTGTACTGTTGACATCTGGCCAGGAGGGGGTGCTTGTGGAAGATAATCAGCTGTGATGGTGGCTATGGACTTTCACCTTGGTGTGTGTGGCTCCAAGGAAGTGCCCAGCCAACTTAGGCAAAAGGGTGAGGCTCTGGGGATTACCCAAATTATCTTCTTTGAGCCTTCAAGAAGAGTAAGGGTAATGGGGGTAAGGAGCTTGAGCACCCCACAAGAGTGCACTCTGAACTACCCCAGTGGGGATCAGGAGGAAGTCCCAGGCTACTGGGATAAAGCTGTTGTGAAGGGCAGGCACAGAAGAGCTTATAAGGGGTATCAGCAGTTGCTATGGCAACAAGTCCCACCTGGCTCCCCATGTTAGCCTCAGGTAATTTGTCTTGTGAATGTCAAAGTGCAGCTGGCTTCAGAGTCTCAAATGTTCTCACCACCACACACCCCAGCCAGGAACTCTCTGCAGCCAAGGAGTTTGCCTTTGAGTCCTATCCCCTCCCAAGCCAGCTAGAAAGCAGCTACACTGCCTGCAATGGTTGAGTTCCTGGGAATGGCAGTTGGTGCTGCTCAAGGTTTTCTTTTTTCGTGCACCATTCCACGTGGGTTTCAGCAGAGCATGGCTATGGGTAAGTTTCCCAGAGAAACTGAAGTGCAACAAGACTCAGGGGCACCACCAATCCATGGCAGCACAGAACTCCTGAATTCCCTTCACTCACCTTTCCTACTGCATTCAGAGACTGCTAATGGACTTTGGTGGTACAGACGAGATTTTGGCTAGTTCCAGCGCAGGTTGGTGGATCTTGGCTACTTCCAGCCCAGGTTGGTGCACTATGTGGTTATTATCACCTCTTTGAAGAGTTGTGGGGTAACCTGCTGGTCTTTTTCCTCTCTAGGTGCTGAGGAAACTCTATCTTGGTTTACTCTACAGGAAAAACTCATCCTAGCTGCCTCACAATGGCCACCTTAGTCCCTATCTGCCCACACATTTAAAAAAACCTGGAGACTTCAGTACTCCACTATCCCCCCAATCCTCCAATTTTTAATACTCCAAAGTGCCGTTTCACTTCCTCTGATTACACCAACGTTTATACCAAAACTGAATGCTGTAGTAAGTGCTACCTTCTTTTCTTTTAACTTTTAATTTTTTTAATTATAAAGATGTGGGGTACAATTCAGGGTTAGGTATAGAAATGTTCATTATGCAGGTACCCTTGTTGATGAGGTATGCCCCCATCCCCCAGCAGATTCCCACTACTGCCATTCCTGCCTCTCCCCACTCCCCAGCAATTCCCCACTGCTGCCAATCCTTTTCATATGATAACTGTTCAAGGTCCACTTATGAGTGAGAGCATTTGTTACTCAGTTCTTTGTTTCTGTGACAGATCACTCAGTATTATAGACTCTAAGTCCATCCAGGTTGCTGTGAAGTTCATGATTTTGTTCTTCTTTATGGCTGTGTAATATTCCATCATGTATATGTACCACATTTTTTAAATCTAGTCCTCTTTCAGCACGGTTGGTTCCATGTTCTTGCTATTGTGAACAATGTTGCAATAAACATATGTGTGCAGGTATCTTTTTCATAGAGTGATTTGAGTTCCTTCAGCTATATTCACAGTAGGGGGATTACGGGGTCATATGGAAGGTCAATTTTTAGATCTCTTAGGAATTGCCACACTGATTTCCACAGAGGCTGTACTAGTTTACACTTCCACCAACAGTGTAGAAGTGTTCCCTTTTCACCACATCCTCTCCAGCATCTGTTATTTTTTGAGTTATTGATCATGGCCATACTGACTGGAGTCAGGCGGTATCTCAGAGTTGTTGTTTTTTTTAACATATTTTTATTTTAAAATTGTGGGGTACAGTTAAGGGTTAGGTATACAAATATGCATTGTTCAGGCACTCTTGTTGATAAGGGGTGTCTCCCCATCCCCAGACAGATATTGACTATCGTTAATCCCACCTCTCTTCCCCTCCCTACCCCCCCATAGTTTCCCACCACTGTCAATCCTTTTCTTATAGTGTTATGATAGATGTTCAAGGTCCACTATATGAGTGAGAACATGCGATACTCAGATCTTTGTTTCTGTGAGAGATCACTCAGTATTATAGACTCTAGTTCCATCCAGGTTGCTGTGAAATTCTTGATTTTGTTCTTTTTTTACGGCCACATAGTATTCCATCGTGTATATGTACCACATTTTTTTAATCCAGTCCTCTTTTGATGGACAGCATGGTTGATTCCAGGTTCTCGCTATTGTGAACAATGCTGCGATAAACATACATGTGCAGGTATCTTTTTTATAGAGTGATTTGAGTTCTTCAGGGTATATACTCAGTGTGGCTTTAATTTGCATTTCTTTGATGACTAGTGAGGCTGAGCATTTTTTCATGTATCTGTTGCCTGCTCATATGTCTTCTTTTTAGAAGTGTCTATTCATATCTTTTGCCCACTTTGTAATGGGGCTGCTTGTTTTTTTCTTTTCAGCACGTTTGAGTTCCTTGTAGATCCCAGATGTTGGGCATTTGTCAGACAGACAGTTGGCAAATATTTTTTCCCAGTCTGTGGGCTATCTCCCTGCTCTCTTGATGGTTTCTTTGGCTTTGCAAAAGCTTGTCAGTTTGATGAGGTCACACTTGTCTATCTTATCTCTTATGGCATAGGCACTTGAGGTTTTGATCAGGAATTGGTTGCCAGCTCCAATTTCCATAAAGGTGTCTCCTTCATTTTCTAAGGTTCTTATAGTTTGAGGTTTTACATGTAGGTCTTTGATCCATTTAGAGTTGGTTTTTGTGTATGGTGATAGTAGTGGTCCAGATTAAATTTTTTGCATGTGGTGAGCCAGTTTTCCCAAGACCATTTACTGAATAGGTTCTCTTCTCCCCAGTCAGTGGTAGAGGCTTTGTCGAAGATGAGTTGAGAAATTGAGGTTTTGCTTCTGGAATCTCTATCCTGTTCCATTGGTCTATATGCCTGTTCTTGTACTACTACTACTAGCTTCTGACTGTAAACAATTAGTGATAATGTGTTTCTAATATAAAAAGGAATATATCAAAGCAAAGCCTGGGAGGAAGTTCCTTTATTAAGTTCTGCATTATTCATGTCCTTATTAAGAGCACAAGACTAACTAAATTTATCAACAGATGCATCTTTAAAAGAAACACAAAAATTGAATAAACCTCCAAATTCCTTAAAAATTCTGATGTATAAAACAAATAATTCTTTAATTAATTTATTTTAAAAACATGAGTTTTCAAATATTGAAATTACCATTCCTTTTTCACAAACCCTTTATGGTAGCCACACTATATAAGTAAATGATTTAAATACCTTCTGAGCAGCATTATTAATACTGATTTAGTTTTTAAGCACAAGTGCAAATGAATAAAAAGTAAAGCAAAACTGGGCATGCTGGCATATATCTATAGTTCCAGTTCCTTGGGAGGCTGAGGTGGGATGACTGCTTGAGCACTGGAGTTTGAGACCAGCCTGGGCAATATAGCAGAACTGTCTCAATAACTAATAACTAACTAACTAAATAAATAAATAAATAGTTCAGCAGCAGAGATTTTAGTTGGTCTATTATTTGGAAGAGTGATAAAACTGCATAGTAGTTTCGATGTCCTGCCATCTAAACTGCTGTTTCTAGACAGCAGGGACTTTGTTTTGTTCATTAATATATCCCCAGTCCTCAGCATAGAGTTGATCACAAAGCAAATATTCAATACATATTTTTTAAAGGAATGAATTATGGTACAAGATAGGCCTCACAATCTCACATTATTATAATAGCAGCAGCTAACATTTATTGAGCACTATGTGCCAGGTACTATTTAAGAGTTTTATCACAGTGTGAGGAGTTCACTCATGTAAATCTCCTTTGGTATTACTATCATCTTCATTTTACAGATGAAACTGAAGCACACAGAGATTAAGTAACCTGCTCAAGGTCACTCCACTAGGAAGTGATGGTAGCAAAGTTCAAATTCAGGCAGCTCTGCTCCAGAGCTCAAACGCTTAACTACAACTTCTACTATCCCTTTTCTGGCACAGCCACCAAGCTCTATTATTCTATTAAGATTCCATTTAGCTAACTAAGTTAAAGTCATACAAAGATGATGGAAAAAAGAGCAAAAAAAGCAAATATCAAATATATAGTCTTACAATGATTTTTGCTTTGTTTTATTTTACTGGGGAAGAAAAACTATCTTGAGGTTTTATATTGCTTGAGTCTAAAAGAAGTGACGGCCTCTCCTTTATTAGTCAACATGTTTTGGTACTGTTTAGAGCATTATTAGCAACTATCCTTGAGTAACCTTGGTGACAGATGATCCTGAGAACTGACAAGTGTCATGCCAAAGACTAATACATGGACAAACAAATCTCTACTTGACTTAATTTTTATAATTTCCATTATATGATATTTTTTGTGCCTAAAAACAGCTATGAAGGATAGTAATATATAAAAATAGGACAGAACAATAAATGTGAACTATTTTGAGTTCCTTGAAAGAAAATAGCTGCAATGAGAATCAAGGTGAGAAGGGAAGATTAAAATATTGAAGAGTTTTTCTTGTCAATAGCTTCTTACCAATAAATTAATTACTATTTATCTCTCTACAATTTAAAAAGCACTTTTACATAAAATGTGTTCACTGGACCAACCCCGAAAATATAATTTTTCCTTAGAAACACCATATATGTATGCTAATTAGATCAACCCAGAGAAAGAAAATAAAGGTAAGCTTAGAGAAAAAGGATCAGACAGAGAACAATGTAATAGGATTCCAATGACATTTTCACTCACTGAGAAAAAGTGTAGTGCAATTAAGTCTTTTTTCTTTCAGTGGCCCTTCTGTTTACCATGCTTGTATAATGATAATAACAATGAAAATGATGAAAAATATGAGTAATTATGGTGGATCAGGTAGATAAAGTATTTACCATGAAGCTAGGGATATTCTGGGCTCTAAGTAGTGTACAGAAGGGAAAACATTAGCCCTGAATCACACACACAAATTACTTGTAAGTGCTAAATCTAATTTGTCTACTTGCTTATAAGGCTAGACATAACAGATAACCTCAGCGAATGCTATTTTAAATAAATAAACCATTTAGGTAGATAAATACCTTTTCATTTTTAGTCAATCATAAATTTTTGTTTGCTTTAAGTCTGAGAAAATCTCATCTATTTAAGCACAGTCAATTCATATGGTTTTGCATTAGAGAACATGCAGTTACATGAGTCAATCAACATATTCTAGAATATGATAATCTTAAATACATATATCTTCCATGCTTGCAAAATCATCAACAAGAATTCCAGTTACTTGTTACTAGCTCTTACCCCTTCTTTTGGGTCTGTGTGGAGTCCTCCTCCTGCGTGACCATGCCAACATGTCTTCTTTTCTATCAGTGGCCATGCCTGGAGAACCTGGTTGAAGAGGATACCAAGCTGTTCATTCGCTATTAAAGAATTTCAGATGTCTAAAAACCTGTCTTAGACAGTCAAATCTAATGCATGTCTCCAAAACAAATTCAGAGTCATAGCTTAAATAATACAACAAAACACCTCCAGAATTAGCTTACAGCTAAATTTATACAAGAACTATTGAGATAAAACAAACATTCATACAGAAGTCACCTTCTCTAAATAGCTTTTGAAATTAATGTGTAAAAGATTTAACTTGTATTACACTTCTACTCAACTTATACTGGCTTTCTTACTGTCATTCCCTACTATAGTGCTGATAACCTGTTACTGCATTATTGGCAAGCAAGCATAATATACAGTTAATTAATTGCTATCTCACTTGTTGGTCTTGTGTATATATTTTTGTTTTATAATTAATATAGTTGATTTTACACAACTTGTTCTTTTTCTTATTATTCTGGATCAGATATCTATTTAGGAACAAGATATTTTGTAACACTTTACAGTCTATTTTATGGTATAGTCATTTGCATACATGTTTTGCCTTTCCTATTACATGGTAAATCTCTTAAGATTAAGGACAGTGTTTTTTACCTTTGTATATCCCACGGCACATACCACATACCAGTGTTTTAAATATGGGCAAGCCAGGTTTCAATGCTTATTGGATTAACTTATAAAATAGAGCTATCTACAAATCTCCCAAATAGCCTTGAAAACATGTAAGCATCTTACCTATTATAAATAGCTTCAAAAGACCTTAGAGTAATGCTTAGGTTAGAGAAATATAAAAATAAAATCATTTGAAAAAACATAATTGTTAACAAGACAGTAAAGATTAGGCTTAAAATTTAGGCATGCTAATACTGAAAGTGTCTTCACAAATTAAAGACACTTAATGAAGTACATGAATTTAAAGATTATTTTTCAGTAGCCATAGTAATCAATAATTAATTAAAAAGGGCACGGTTCTTTACAAACACAAGTGTGTATCAACATCATACACAGCACAACACTATCAGCTCTGAATCAAGCTATAAAGATGGAATTACAAAAAGCAAAAGCACCATCTTGCTCTCACTAGTTAAGACACAAAAAATAATTGCCATAAATGGATTATTGATTTTTGGATCAACAATATTAAAGTATTCTGTAAAAGGAAAATATCAAAAGGTAATTTTTAGTCTGATGATGTTTCTTTATGAAATGTTTTTCCTCTAAAAGACTGAGCAACAAGTTTTATCAAGGGATCTGGTGAATACTACACAAGGTAATGAGGTCTTCAACAAAGCAAGACTAAAATATAAATAAATTTAGTGGTATCACAGACTGTAAGATTAAATAATTTTCCCCTCAAAACTTCAATTTGATAGTAGAAAATATAATTCATTTCTACAGCTTCTGCATAAATTAGAACAACACCTTATACTTTAATGGCAAATAATTGTTAATCAGAAAGAAAAAAATAAGGAAGTCCTCATGATATAAATTACTTTCTAATTTTCTAGTCTTTTTCTATCATGGAGATTTACTTGTTTCATTTTACTTCATTAATGTATTTATTTATTTATTTTAGAGTTGTGGGGTACAAGTGAGGGTTTGTTACAAAAGTAGGCTGCATGCAGGTGAAGTTTTGACTTGTAGCTGGCCCTCTCCCCACTTGGTAGTGGACCAGGTACTCTTTGTGTTGCTATGTGTCCCCCTCCCTCCTTCCTCTCTCCCTCCCCAATCTCATTTTAAAGCACTGAGATTTTTAAAGATGTCTTTCACTTACATTAGCAAGAAAAAATGGCCTTCATCAACAAGTAAACTCAGTATCACTTACCACATAGGCTCTAATAAGCTTAGAATTCCTTGGTATTCTGCCATCTCAATATCTTCTAAGGTAAAGAAACTTCATTCATTTGAAAAACTTACAGCATTACATATACCAAATATAAATTGCCACAATAAATGCGTCAACAAGTTGCCATTCCATTTATAAGAGCTTTCTGAAAATGTTATTCTAGTTGGCACTGATCTCAGGAGATTCAGATAGATTTCTCTAGGGTTAGAAAAATATCAAGACTTCTCTCTGCATTTCCTGTAGGAGAAACATGCCTTCTTAGTCATCTTGCCAATGTTTAGAAAAACATGAAAAGGAAAATTATTTGGGAAATGTAAAATATGTAGTATAAATTGGAAAATGCTCCAAGGGCTTGCAAATTTTTCCAGCTATATAGAAGCATTTGCTTAATCTTACCTTTGCAGCACCTAAAAACTGTCTTGAATTGCCTCTTCCCACTCTCTGCCAAGTGGTATTCCTTAATGATTCTGGAATCTGCTGAAGAGAAAGAAGGGGGGGGAGGTAGAGAATTTAAGAGTGAACAGTTAACATTCAAAGATTATTTCCTTTGTTCATAAACATGCATAAAATTAAAACCATTGCCTCACCCTCTTTCTCTCTAGGTTTTTGTCTTTGCTTCTTTTCTTTTTTCTTTTTGGTCTCTTGTTTCTTAAAGTCTCCAAAGTCTTCAATCCCTTTCTTAAATGGCTTTTATGCTCTACAAATGCTACTCTTTTGCTTTCTCTTTATTGCCTTTTTTCACACTCTACCTTGTGTCTGTTGCATCTTTATTCTTAATCTGAATGCTAAATTTAGATACTGGTCTCAAGATCAATTCTGACAAACATTTCTGAAAGGACAGATGGAGAGTGGGAAGCCATTTTTCTTGTTCTTAAACCCTGACACAATGATGAGAAAGAAGCTATGCTTTTCGAGAAATGCACACTTTAGGTAAAATTAACTTTACCGACTTTGTCTTTTCAGACACAGACTTCCAGGTATCTCATAGTGTCAATCAAGCTTGCCTAGAGTAAAGGGAATTTACAAAGCCTAAGACATCATGCATTGGGCAAGGACTGTAACAGTCATGAAACTTGTAATTACAAAAATTATGATTGCTCAGAGGGGGAGCAGGTGGGGATTCGATCTTCCAGTAAATTGGGCACTATCTACAGGGAAGCAAAGGATTTCCCGAAGCTACCCACTGGGAATGCCTAGGAGATAAGGGGAAGTGCACCATCCACTAGCTCTAGCTGGTTGGGAAGGTGCAGGAGAATTAGAATCCTTGTCACGTCCTTCTCTAGGGACTATGATAATGTGGGCGAACATTAATGGGTCTCTGTGTCACAGGTTTTCCAAGACATACACAGGTGGTCGATAAGGAAGTCGCAGCAGTCACGTACAACATCTCCAAGAGAAGGATTTAAGCCAGGACTCTAGGGAGCTACGTCGCCACACTCACCTAGAGTGTGGGCACACTCCCTGTCTGTGGGGGGTGAACTTTTCTTAAATAAATCTTTTCTTCTCTCACCTCTGTGTGTTGCAATTCTTTGCAATTTACTTGGATCTCTGGGTTGCCCACACGCACCTCTGGCTTGCCAGCCCCGGCAGTGCTGTGTGCCTCTGCTGCACCTCTCCACCCTCACCTGGTCCATCCGTACCCTAACAATTTCTATCAAACAAGATGATGGACGCCAAAGTTTCCCTGTGGCAATTTTTTTTCTTGGTAAAGTTTTAAAAGTGGAGTTGAAAGAAGGAAAAATAAGGACCATTTCATAGTAATACAGACATCTGTAAAATGGAAATACATCTCTCTAAAATTTACCATCAATTTAGTGGAAAAAAAATGTGCTTCTTAGGTCAAGACTCTCCCAAAACTCAAGTAACATTTAGGCTTTCCCTAAGCTATAAGTTGATTGCACAGCTGGACTAATATCTCAATATAATAATCAGTGATATACACTGTAAAATACCAAAAACCAAATCAACCAAAAATCTACCTCTATACAGAAAAAGTAACATTATTGAGAAAATTATCTCACTTGTTTTCCGAACTGTAATAAATAATTGATTTCTGCTTATGTATATTTATAAATATATAAGGCATTCCCTTAACTATGAAAATTTTTAAAAATACCAATGACTGTCTACACACACTCTTATCAATCCCAAGCTCCTACACTATACTATGTACCCTCCAACCTCTTTACCACAGTAACCAAGCCCTTCTGGTACTTAACTCCATTCTTTTCCTCACTGCCTTTCTCCATATTCAGACCTTCTACAGGCTTTACTCCCCCATTTTCACATTTTTTTCAAAGTCCCTGTTCAAGTAACTGCATACCAAAGCAAGATCTTGCCCATGTTTGCAAATGCATATGCAATTGAATCTTTTTTGCCTTTCACAATGTGCCCAGTTATTTCAAGTAAATGACTATCCACTTTCTTTTCTTTCCTCTCTCCTAAAGCCATGCCTATATGTGGCTACTAGATAAAATATTAATATTGGTGATACTTTTAAATTAACAGCAGAAACATACATTCTACAGTAATAATGTACAAAATAAAGACAATTACCATCAAATCTAAGTCCCTGAAGGTACTTACAAAATCTTTCAGTATTTCTAGCTACCTCTTGATCTTTCTTTAATCAAACCATCTTTTCCCTAAGCATTAGTATTCCAAGTTAAATAATTTTTAAATGTTCATATTCAAGCTGAACTTAAAATATAGCACTGGTAAATTATCAAATATTTCAAATAAAAAGTTCATAAAACAATATAATGAATACTCACTACCCAGCCTAAGATATAACACATAAAAAGGGAGCCCTTCACATACTTCTCTACAAAGTCACCTCCTCCCAGTTCCAAGAGATAGCCAGCACTGTTTTATTTAAAACGTCTTTCATTGCAAAGGTAAACATCTCAGCCACATAATGGGTTAATACCTTTTGAGGGCTTGCCCTGGAGCCCTATCACTATTTATACTATTGTTTCTATGAAAAAATGCACCCAGTTCTAAACAATAGACTTAGAGACTTTTCTGAAACACAGTTCATTTATAAATTAAGCCTGGCAGTGGCTCAGGACTGTAATCCCCTCCAAGCACTTTGGGAGGCCAAGGTAGGAGGACTGCTTGAGCCCAGGAGTTGGAGAGCAGCCAAGGCAGCCAGATTTCCTCTCTACAAAAATATTTTTTAAAACTTAGCCAGGCATGGTGGCATGTGCTTGTAGTCCCAGCTACTTGGGAAATTGAGGCAGAAGGATCACAAGGGCCCAGGAGGTTGAAGCTGCAGTGAGCTATGATTGTGCCACTGCACTCCAGCCTGGGTGACAGAGTGAGACCTCAACTCAAAATAACAACAACAAAATGTGTAAATCAGAGACTAACTCTACATTTAAAACCCCAAGGGAAGGGTTTATAGCAAAATATCTTCCACTTACAAACTGAGGTGGACAACAGAAGAAAATAAGATTAATGATTAGAAAACTAGAGGTTTGGATTACATAACCTAAAAGGTCCATTCCAATTCAGAAATTCTATTATTTCTATAGTAGGAAATGAAAAGTTACTATTATTAATTGAGTTTTTAAAAGTATAACTGAGATTATAATCTTTCTTCAATAAATTTAGCATCTGAATTTATTTATAACATCACATATTCAAAGATACACATAGCAATAAACCATATATTACTGAAGATAACAGACATAATTAAATGTGCACAGATACCAAATAAATCTAATATACTAAAAATGACAATCTGCCAGTTCATTTTAGGAGGTAGGTAAGTTAAAATGTTTATGCTGGAAGGTCACATTTATTTCACCAAAAAGAAGAAACTCTGGAAGAACATAAAAATTAAAGGAGTCCTTGACCTCTGAACATAATACTGTAAATTCTAATTTAGAACAGTAGTATCCATCCACCAATCATTAAACATATTAGTCCTCGATAAATAGTCACATGGGCATAATGCTTTGCTTTTGCACACATTCAATACATATTTATAAAATGAATATCAAATCCAGCATCCCTTCTTGATAAAAACCCTTGAGCACCTAGGTATAGAAGGAACATTCCTCAAAACAGTAAGAGTCATCTATGATAAACCCACAGCCAACATTTTGTTCAACAAGCAGAAGGGGGAAGCATTCCCCCTTAAGAATGGGAACAAGACAAGGATGCCCACTCTCACCCCTCCTGTTCAACATAGTGTTGCAAGTCTTAGCCAGAGCAATCATACAAGAAAAGGAAATCAGGTTCATCCAAATAGAAAAAGAGGAAGTTAAGCTATCCCAGGGGTATTCAAATAGGAAAAGAAGAAGTTAAGCTATCCCTCTTTGCAGATGATATGATTCTATATCTTAAAACCCTAGGAAGTCCGTCAAAAGCCTTCTTGTACTGATAATCGACTTCAGTAAAGTCTCAGGGTACAATATCAATGTTCAAAAGACAGCTGCATTTCTATACACCAGCAACAAATAGAGAACCAAATAAAATGCACAATCCTATTCACAATAGCCACAAAAAAATGAAATACCTCAGCATCCACCTAACCGGAGAAGTGAAAGATCTTTATAGTAACAACTACAAAATGCTGCTCAGAGAAAGCAAGGATGACACAAATAAATGGAAAAACATTCCATGCTCATGGATCGGAAGAATCAATATTGTCAAGATGTCCATCCATCCCAAGGCAATCTGCAGATTCAATGTAATACCCATCATATTACCAACATCATTTTTCTCAGACCAGGACAACAATACAGAAATTTATATGGAAACAAAAGAGAGAACGAACAGCCCAAACAATCCTCAGCAAAAGGAACAAAGCAGGAAGTAGCACACTTCCAGACCTTAAACTTCACTACAAGGCTACAGTAACCAAAACAGCCTGGCATTGGTACAAGAATAGGCACACAGACCGATGGAACAGGACAGAGATTCCGGAAGCAAAAACATGGTCTCTCAACCAAATCATCTTCGACAATGCTACTAAACACTAGAAAAAGGAGACCATATTTAGCAAATGGTCCTGGGAAAACTGGCTGACCATATGCAGAAGAATGCAAATGGACCCCTACCTATCACCATATAAAAATATCAACTAACTGGATCAAAGGCCTAAACATAAAACCTCAAACTTAAGAATTCGAAGAATGAATATGTAGGAAACACTTATGCACACTGAAGTAGGCAATGAATTCTTGACCAAATCCCCAAAAGCAAATGCCATAAAAGCTAAGATAGACAAATGGGACCTCATCAAACTGAAAAAGTTTTTTGCACAACAAAAGAAACCAGAAAGAGAGCGGGGAGACAACCAACAGAATGGAAAAAAATATTTGCTAATTGAAAGATACCTATAGAAACCTAGAAGAAACTTACTTAGCTTACTCTTAGTCTTTATGCCTCAGCATAACCATTAGAAAGCATTCAGACATTCTACTGCAAAACAAGCAGCAGCCTATCCCATCTCCCCCTTGGCAAATCTCCATCCGATGCAAGACCAGAATAGCCCAACATTTCAATTCATGGTTTAACATAATAATCTCTAGTAAACTCATAGGTTCCTTGTCAAGACCAAAGATCAAAGATCACCCTTTGGCTGGCCAAAGTCATAAAAGTAATAATATTACTCTGAGTTGCAAATGTCTGAGTTTATGAATTGCAAATATCTAACAAGTCTCTTGCAGGAAATGCCCCCCAAGGGTTAACCTAATCAGCCCTTTGCGACCTACTTGACATAAACCCCACCATGGCAGCAATCATGTGACTAACCCACCCATCTGCCTGCTGTCCATCACCTGATGTCAGTACCTGAGCTTGACTGCCCCTTTGTGATGTGGAAGCAGACCACCACCCAATCACCTTAATGATTTCCCCCCATCTAGGGGAATGGTTAAAAGTACTCAACCACAAGCAACCAACAGCCATTGTCTTGCTAAACTCTGGTGTGGCCATGTGCTCTTTGAGCTAAGGCTGTCGCCATGCTTCCTGGCTTTGGTCCCCTCCCCCACCTTGGGGAGGTGAATCTTCTTTCTCCATTTTCTCTCTCTAACTTACTTTTAAATGAACTTTTCTTTCTTAACCTTTTTGTGTGTTGTAATTCTTTGCATTTACTTGGATCTCTGGGTTACCGGTGCCACGGCTCACCTCTCCACCTGCCCTATCTGAACCCTAACATTAATTATGTATCTGACAAAAGCCTAACATCCAGGATCTATAAGGAATTCAAATGAACTGAAAGCAAAAAATAAAAAATAAAAAACTCTATTAAAAAGTAGGCAAAGGACATGATTAGATATGTTCCAAAAGGAGACATACAAGCAGCCAACAGACATAAAAAAATGCTCAGCCTCACCTATCATCAGAGAAATGCAAATCAAAACTACAATGTGATACAAACTAACTCCAGTAAGGTTGGTCATCATTAATAAATCAAATACAACAGATGCTGGTGCGGGTGCAGAGAAAAGGGAACACTTCTACACTGTTGGTGGGAGTGCAATCTAGTTCAACTTCTATGGAAAGTAGTGTGGCGCTTCCTAAAAGAACTAAAAATTGACCTCCCATACGATCCAGCAATCCCTCTCCTATATTCCTGGGAATATACCTGGAAGAACATAAATCATTCTACAAAAAAGACACCTGTACACACATGTTTATAGCTGCACCATCTACAACAGCAAAAAATGGAACCAACCCTACCGCCCATCGAAAGTGGACTAGATAAAAATAATGTCAGCCGGGCTCGGTGGCTCAGCCTGTAATCCCGCGCCTTTGGGAGGCTGAGGTGAGTGGATTGCCTGAGCCCGCAGGTTCGAGACCCGCCTGGGCAGCGAGATCTCATCTCTACAATAAATCAAAAAATCAGCTGGGCTTAGTAGCGCATGCCTGAGGCTGCGGTGGACGGGAGTGGCCACTGCACTCCAGTCTGGGCGACAGAGTGAGACTCCAACTCAAAAAAATAAAATAAAATAAAATAATGTCATACATATACATGATAGAGTATTATTCAGCCATAAAGAACAAAATCATGGGCTTTGCAGCAAATTGGATGGACTGTAGACCATCATACTTCGTGATCTATCACAGAAACTAAGAACTGAATACCACATGTTCTCACTCATAAGTGGAACCTGAACATTAATCACATTAGCACAAGGGAGGGGTATGCAGTCTCTGGGCACTGCCAGGGGAGAGGGGGAAATAACAACACAAAGGGTAGCTGGTCCTATATCTGGAAATGAGGGCCAGTTGAATGCCCAAACTTCATATGCATGCAGCCTACTTGTGTAGTTAACCCTTACTTGTAACCTACATCTCTTTAACAAAATAAAGTTTAATTTAAAAAATAAATAAAGCCGGGCTCAGTGGCTCAGCCTGTAATCCCGTGTCTTTGGGAGGCTGAGGTGAGTGGACTGCCTGAGTCCGCGGGTTCGAGACCCGCCTGGGCAGCGAGACCTCATCTCTACAATAAATCAAAAAATCAGCCGGTCTTAGTAGCGCATGCCTGTAATTCCGGCTACTTGGAAGGCTAAGGTGGAAGGATCGCTGGAGCCCAGCAGGTGGAGGCTGCAGTGGCCGGGAGCGGCCACTGCACTCCAGTCTGGGCGACCAAGTGGGACTCCAACTCAAAAACAAACAAACAAACAAACAAACAAATAAATAAAATGAATGACAACACTAAAACCACCGATCCAGCAGACAGAACTATTTCCACATAAATAAGACAAAGTCTCAAGTGAAGAGGCAGTAATATTGAAACCCATTAACATTACAGTTACAGTCTTTCTTTAAGATAAAAAATTAAATCTTTCCCAAAAATAGTCCTATTAATTTGTTTAGTAATTATGAATAATTGCATCATATTATATAATATTTAGCTACATATTTCAAGTTATGCTCAGTGTTTATGACACTTGGAGAATTACCCAATAATGAAGAGATCAAAAAACAATTTACAAATTGTCAACTCATCATGTATTTTAGAATCAATTATATATTCTGCATTCCAGAAGCTTCAGAAACAAAACTAAGTTGAGAATTATCCATCCATGATGCATATAATACTTAACAGTATCAAACAGTCATGTGTGATATTATCATCTGATCATTAATTATCTTTGATTGAAACCTAAGATATTTAAAACTAAGCTCTCAATACATTCTTAAAGTGAAACTGCTGTGGCATAAAACTACATTTAACCTACTTTAAAAGTGTAAAAATATGACATAAAACTTGGTTTTCTTCCCAACCTAAGAGGTGGGGGGGGGGGAGGTAGGGTATGGGGAAAGGGAGATGGAAAAAGGAGAGGAGAGGGAAAGAAAATGGAAGGCTGTTTTCACAGATTTTGTAACTATAGTTCCCTGCTGAAAGTTTAGGGATAAAAGAGTTTATTGTGTTAGATATTCAATAGATGCTTGTTGAATGAATGGCTAAATGGCAACACAGTATAAGGATTTTGGACAGCTCACATCACCTGAATCTTCATTCAATAGGCCAAAAATGATCAGGTTGAACTCTATCACCACAAAATCTGATGACTCTAGAACAAGGATTGGCAAACTTTTATTTTTCTGTAAAGAGCCAGATAGTAAATATTTTTTGTCTTTTAAAACAATGCTTATTAGCAAAAGTAAAAGTATAACATATAAAAATAGCAATCCCCTCACACTATCTATCCCCTGTACCTTGCATTATTCCTGCTAATAGTACTTATTACAACATAATATTAAGTGTTATGTGCCACATAATGGCATTTCTGTCAACATGAGACCACACACATATGACAGAGGTCCCATAGATTTTAATATCTTATATTTACTGTAACTTTTCTATGATTAGATACACAAATACCATTGTGTCATAACTGCCTACAGTATTCATAACAGTACTATGCTATACAGATTTGCAGCCTAGGAGTAATAGGCTATACAATCTAGTTTTGTGTAAGAACACTATAATGTACGCACATCAACAAAAATGACTAACAACACATTTCTTAGAATGTATCTCTGTTGTTAAGCAACACATGACTGTACTTATATGTTAAGGTGTACAACATGTTTTCATATATATACACATAGTGAAATGATTACTGCAGTCAAGCAAATTAACATATCCATCTCCTCATATAGTTACCTTTTTTAGTATAAGGTGAGATCACCTGAAATATAATCTTACCAAATTTCTAGTATACAATACAGTATTATTAACTATAGTCATCATAATATACATTCTATCTCTAAGACATAGTTGTACTTCGTAACTTTTTACTGACATCTCCCTATTTCCCCTACCTCCCTACCCTCGGTTAACTGTTGTTTGGCTGTTTCTATGTACTCAACATTTTAGATTAATATTCTCCAGGTTCATTCATGCTGTCAAAATGACAGTTCTTTCTTTTTTTATAGAGGCTGAATAATATTCCATTGTGGATATCCATCCATCTTATCTATCTGTCTGTCCATCTATCTATCTATCTATCTATCTATCTATCTATCTATCTATCTATCTATCTATCTAATCTTAGCCTTGTAAATATCTGTCTTAGCCTTGGCAATGATTTTTGCCATAATTTCTTTATCCCATCATCCACAGACACTTCAGTTGTTTCCATGCCTTGGCTATAGTGAAAAATGCTACAAGTGCATATATCTCTTTGACTTGCTGATTTCATTTCCTTCGGGTATATATCCAGAAGAGGTATATGGTATCATATGGTAGTTCAATCTTTAGTTTTTTGAGGAACCTCCATACTGTTTTCCATAATGGCTGCATCAACCTACATTTTCATCAACAGTGTACAAGGGTTCCCTTTTCACCACACCCTCACCAACAGGTATTACCTCTCATCTTTTCAATAATAGCCATCATAAGAGATGTGAGGTGGTATCTCATTGTGGTTTTGATTTGTATTTCCCTGATGGTCAGTGATACTGATCATTTTTTCATGTATCTGTTGGCCATTTGTATACCTTCTTTGGAAAAAATGTCTATTCAGGTTCTTTGCCCATTTTAGAACTGGGTTATTTGATTTTTTTGTTGTTGTTGTTTTGTTTTTGAGTTCCTTATATATTTTAAACATTAACTACCTTGTCAAATACATGGTTTGCAAATATTTTCTCCCAATCCATAGGTTGCTTTATCATTCTGTTGATTGTTTCCTTTGCTGTGCAGAAGTTTTTTAGTTTTACATAGTTTCACTTGTTTGTTTTTGTTGCCTGAGCTTTTAGTGTCATATCCAAAAAAATCATTGCCAAGGTTAATGTCAAAAAGCCTTTCCCCTATGTTTTCTTCTAGTAGTTTTATGGCTTCAAATCTTATGTTTAAATCTTTTATCTATTTTGAGTTGATTTTTATGTACAGCATAAGGGTCCAATTTCATTCTTTTGCATGTGGATATCCAGTTTTCCTAACACTACTTATTGAACAGACACTATCCTTTCCATATTAAAGTTTTTTATCTTAAATTTTATTCCCTAGAAGTTTCCTTAGCTGCTTTTTGTTCCCTTTCCCCATCTTGTATTATTGGTACCCCGTGGAAGATTAGTTGACTGTATATGCATGGAATTATTTCTATGTCCTATATTCTCTTCCTTTAGCGTATATGTCTGTTTTCATGCCAATACCATATACTGTTTTGAGTACTACAGCTTTGTAATATAATTTAAAATTAGGATGTGTGATGCCTTCAATTTTGTTCTTCCTTTTCAAGACTGCTTTGGCTATTTGGACTCCTTTATGTTTCCATGGAATTAATGATTTTCTTGTATCTGTGTGAAAAAAAATGCCATTGGAATTTTGATAGGGATTGTACTGAATCTGTATAATGCTTTGGGTAGTATGGTAATTTTGATAAAATTAATTCTTCTAGCCCATGAACATGGGATAGCTTTCCATTTGTGTCATCTTCAATTTATTTCATTTGTGTTTTACATTGTTTTAAGTGTGCAGAACTTTCACCTTGGTTAAATTCATTCCCAAGTATTTTTGTTTTTTTGATGCTATGGTAAACGGTTTGTGTTCTTGAGATTCTTTTTCCAGAGAGTAAATATTTTGCAATTTGCAGGCACAACTAGTGTCACAACTACTCAACTCTGTCATTGTAGCATAAAAGCAGTCATAGGTTACAAGATACATAAATGAATGAGTGTGACTTTGCTCTAGTAAAACTGTATTTTTATTTTATTTATTTTTTACAGCTTTCCCCTCCTCTTTATTTTATAAATGTGGTGTACAAGGATTAAGTACATAAGTAGTCTATGTACAGGTGAAGTTTGGGTCTTCCACTGGTCCTAATTTCCCCTGGTTTAGAATCAGGTACCTTTAGTGATATTATGTCCCTACCTCCCCCCAGTAGTGCCACTACTGCCAGTAGTAGTCCCACTACTGCCAATCCCTGTCTTGTAGTATTGTGATTAATGTTCAGGACCCACTTATGAGCGAGAACATGTGGTATTCAGTTCTTTGTTTCTGTGATAGATCACTGAGTATGATAGACTCTCAATCCATCCAAGCTGCTGCAAAGTCCGTAATTTTGCCCCTCTTTATGACTGCATGATATTCCATTGTGTATTTATACCACATCTTAAAAAATCCAGTCCACTTTCGATGGGCAGCAGGGTTAGTTCCATGTTTTTGCTATCATGACTAGTGCTGCAATAAACATGCATGCATAGGTATCTTTTTTGTAGAATGATTTGAGTACTTCTGGGTATATTCCCAGAGGGGGAATTCCTGGGTCATATGGAAGGTCAATTTCTAGAACTTTTACAAATCATCACACCGTTTTTCAGAGGTTGGACTAGTTTACCAACAGTGTAGAAGCATTCTCTTTTCTATGCATTCTTGCCAGCATCTGTTGTTTTTTGATTTATTCATGATGGCCATTCTACTAGAGTTTTAAATGGTATCTCAATGTGGTTTTGATTTGCATTTCTTTAATGATTAGTGAGGCTGAGAATTTTTTCATGTATCTGTTGGCTGTTTGTATGTCTTCTTTTGAGAGGTGTCTATTCATGTCCTTTGCTCACTTCTTAATAGGGCTGTTTGTTTTTTATTTTGGCTTAAGTTCCTTGTAGATCCTGAAGGTTAGGCCTTTATCAGACATACCGTTAGCAAATATTTTTTCCCATTCCAAGAGCTGTCTCCCTGCTCTCTTGATGGTTTCTTTTGTTTTGCAAAAGCTTTTCAGTTTGATGAGGTCCCACTTGTCTATCTTATCTCTTATGACATACACTTTTGGGTTATGATCAAGAAGGGGTTGCCTATTCCAACATGCATAAGGGTGTCTCCCATGTTTTCTAAGATTCTTATAAGGTTGAGGTCTTACGTTTAGGTCTTTGATACATTTAGAGCTGATTTTTGTGTACGGTGATAGGTAGGGGTCCTGCTTCATTCTTCTGCATGAGGTCAGCCAAAAACTTTATTTTAAACAATGAAATTTGAATTCTCATACACTTGTCATCTATCACAAAATATTCTTCTTCTTTTGATTGTTTCCCAACCACTAAAAAAATGTTTTAAAACAATCTTAGTGCAGGGGCTTTCCAAAAATAGGTGTCATACTGGATTTGGTCCAAGGACCACAGATTGCTGGTCCTTATTTAAATAATTTTCCTAATTCCTTCAACCTACAAGAATCTTGAGACTAACATAATAATACAAAAGAAAGCGCCCCCACTAAATAATCTCCACCAGCACTATCATGCACACACAAAAAAACAACACACAAACAAAAATATGCCCAGAATTCCCTAATTCAAATTATTTTCCTTTTATTTACCAAATTACCACATCTCTGGGGGCATAACATCAGCAGCAAGACCTATTTAGCAGACAGCACAAGAACTCTTTATGGAGGTTTTTATGTTTGTTTAGGCAACTATTATGAATTAAGTTTCCTTATTCCCATTCACATAAGAGGTTCATTTATCACAACATTCTGTCATCATGAAATCTGGGCACTGCTTTATAAGTTTTAGCTAAGTAGGGTGAGAATCCATGCTGCCTGCTAGTAGAGTAACAAAGAATTACAAAGCATATACCATATTCAGGGCAATAAAAACCAATGACTGCATATTAAGAGAAAAAACTTCAGAATCGTCTCCTTGTAAATCATGAAATCAGGGGACAAATGCATAACAAGAACTTTATCAAATTAAGAATGAATTTACCAAGGATACATTTTAGACACATTTAATAGTGAATAATTTCATTGGCCTGGTTTATTAGAATCTAAGAACTTTAGAAAATAGGTATGAATCTCTCAGTACTTCTAACATTCCTAGTCCTACTGTGTTTGTGCATAGAATGGAGACATTATCACACATTTCACACTATAGTCGTAATGTAAAAGAAGTCCAAAAAAGTAGAATAGTACCTATTTCCTGCTGCTTTAAGTTTCAACTTTCTGTAATTTAATACTCTTGCTTTTTATGTTTACTAATATGGACTTTGAAGAGAAATCTCAAGCACATTTCTTAATTCTGTTTCATAGAAGGACAATTTGCATTAGGAGCAGACTTGCTACTTTGTTTTATTATATTTTTAAGTTTGTTGCTTCTTATGGATGTGCCAGATCACCACCAATGACAAAATTTCCTGAAAAATCACCCTAATTCATACAAGATAGCATTTTCATTTACCAGGGTCATTCTGTAAGACTTACTATGTAGGTCCTATCCCAAAACTTTAGGTTTTCCTTATAAGTACTCCAGCAAAGTCTGATAACAAGCAGTCCTTTGATAGAATACACAAGACATAATCTGCTTATAACAGAGGTGCAAACTAAGAGACTATTGATGTAAAGACAAACCTAACTCTGGAGCTTACAAATGATACCTAATGAGTTCCTGCTTAACAATAGATAGAAAAGGCATTTTATTTTTATTATTTTTATTTTATTTTTTTACTTGGGAGTCTCACTTTGTTACCCAGGCTGGAGTCCAGTGATACAATCATGGCTCACAACCTTGACCTCCTGGATTCAGGTGATTCTTGCACCTCACCTCCTGGAGTAGCTAGAACTACACATGCCCATTACCATGCCCAGTCAATTTTTTAATTTTTTTGTAGAGACAAGGTCATACTATATTGCCCAGGCTGGTCTTGAACTCCTGGGCTCAAGCAATCCTTTCGCCTTGGCCTCCCAAAGTATTAGGATTACAGGCATGAGTAACCATGCCCGGTTTTAAAGGGTATTTTAAAGAAGGTATTTCATTTTGTAAATTTTAAATTCCTTCTGACTTATCCATATCTGGATTCTTGCTAGCATGCTGCAAATTAATTTCTACTACAGAGGTAGATATACACAGACATTTGAGGCAATTTCTGACAGCAATCTGTTGCTCCTCTCAGTATGGGTGTGTTCTCCTTATCTCCTTGGTATTCTTTGTTTCTCCGTTTTTATGTGTTCAATTATTCCTTTTTCTTCTGCCTATGTTTTAATTGTTAATTTAGTACTGCTAATGGCACTCAAGTCTGAGAAGGTTTCTAATCCCTATTCCATTATCTCCTCATGGTCTCATTGAAGAGAGAGACATGATAAAGAATGCAAATGTGTATTTCTGATAATACTATTATTGCCTAAATCAATTAAATTAGCTTGCCAAATGAAAATAGGAACTTTCATGAAAGATACTACAAACCCACCCTCTCCCCTGAAAACATACACATACAAAAATGTTTTAATTTTGCTCCCTCTCATTTTTCTTCAGGTTTATTTGAGTCCTGAACATTTTTCTAAAAATATCCACTCTTCTTTTCAACTGCATTTCAAAAATTCCATAAGGTGACCATAATCCATACAATAGTTAGAATGTATATTTTCACAGAATGCCAGGAAGAAAATTGACAGCTCTCCCAGAAGCATTTTTAAAGCTATTTTTTTAAAAGCTGCCTTGAAAAGAAACACCCAGAGCCTTCAAGTAACACTATAATGTTTCAAGAGTAAACAAACCTTGCTCTAAATTGTCTTTCCAACCTTTTCAAACTTCACTCACTGCTGCAGTACAAAAAGGGTTTTATCTTACACATTGTAAAAAAATAAAAATGTTAAATACATGGATCCTTATGCTTTAGAAGTTATCATCTAAAACTGACAGATGCAGGTACAAATGTCATAGCAAGACAAATGCTATGGTAAGATAACTTGATTGTCTTTCCATTGTCATCTACTCCCTCTTGTTCAAAATTCAATTTTAGTTCATCCCTGTAGATGCTTAGCCTGTAACAGTAGAGCAGATTTGCAGAAGGCCAGAGTAGTTAGTATTTTACCACTTTTTATAGTTTCGTTTTGATCTTGGCTTGCTAAGGTATTTTTTATACCATACAGTAATATGGATTAGTAATAGCTAGTCTATAATCATTTTTAGTAAGAACAACAGTGGCTACCATTCACTGAGCACTTACTATTTGGCTGGACTAATGCCCAACACTACATTATCTCATTTCATTTTTACTGCAACCCTACTAGGTGGCAGCTGCTGCTGCTGCTACCACTACTACTACTATTCCCCTTTTATATACTAGAAACTGAGACTCAGAAGTTCACACAGTCATTAAGTGGTGGACTGTAAATATCCATTCCTAACACTATTAATACTAACAATTTTAACAAATTCACTGGATCTAGTAAATTTATTCATTGTCATCTTACTGATTGATAACCAAAACACTATCACCTGGACATATTCAGATTGAAATTTTAAAATATCAAAGTAAAATAGAATATTCTAAAAGAATCTAGAAAGAACAAAATGAAATAAAAGAATAAGACGGACATCAGACTTATCAATAGTAATACTAGATACCAAGAAAAATGGAGTAGGATTTTTAATGCAGTAAGAGAAAAGAATGTTGAACCTAGAGTTCTATATCCAATTAAACTGTCTTTCAAATAAAATATAATTTTGGACACAGGTTTACATAGGTGTGTTCAGTTTGTAAAATATTATCAACTTGAATACTAATGATATTTACCTTTTTCTGCATATAAATTATATTTCAATAAAGAGTTTTAAAAGCCTATGATGGGAGAGATGGAAGGGCAGTGGAAGTATAATTTTTCATCTTCCCAAATTCTTACATTAACAACTAGGAAAAAACACAATAACAGAACCTATGAACAACCTTTACAATAAAATTAGGATATAAGAAACCCCTTTCATAGCCAGGTGTGGTGACATGCACCTATAGTTCCAGCTGCTTGGGAGGCAGAAGGATCGCTTGAGCCAAGGAGTTCGAGGCTGCAGCAAGTTATGATCATGCCACTGCTCTCCAGTCTCCATAAAAAAAGAAAAAGAAAAGAAATTCCATTCAATCTCAAAATACGAGCAATGAAGAGAAACCACCAACAGTCATATGATCTGTATGGTATCGTAAACAGAGGGCACATGCAGACGTGAGATCAGGAGAATATCCAAATATCCAGTAAGTACTCAATATAAAAACACAGCAACCAAATTAGGAACAACAGCTGAAATTGGAAGGGACTTTGTCCATTCCAACAGTGGCTTAATGTGAGGGGTGTAAGATAACAAGGTCTGAAGCTGCTGGAGCAGTCCAGCCTTGTGAACTCTCAAAATTTACCAGTGAAGGCTCTCTTTCAGGACACTGATGAGAAACTGTTGGAAGTGGAATTAAAATTGGACAGGACAAGGATAATAGAAACAAAGGAAAAGAGGGGCTAAACAAAAGTAAGAGAAAAGAAGAGAGAGAGGATATCAGAAAAAAAAAAACAACAACACAAAGGGGAGCTCTGTGAAGTTAGAAAAGCTACTTGAACCAAATCTCCATCTAAAAGTTCAGGAAAAAAACATTTCACATAAAATGAGCAACAGAAAAGTATCAAGATCAAGTCCTATACAAAGTTAATATAAAAAATACAAAATAATGAGAATAAAAGCCCTATAAGCAAGGAAAGGACAATAGAAAGACATGCTTATAAAACACATCAAAAGTATAAACTATTAATAAATAAGCTAAAAAGAAATTAAGAAAATGATATAAGGTATGAAAAAATAATGTAAACCAAAATTAGATAAACCCAAATAAGACGAGAGAACTCAAGAAAGAATTAGAAAAAAAAATTTTAGAAATGAAGCCCAAATTAGAAGAGACACAAGAGCAAAATAAATGCAACAAATGATGTGTTAAGAAAAGGAAAAGGTGAAAAGGAAGAAAATGTGAAAAATAAAAAAGAAATGAGAAAAAAAGATTCAAGAGAAACTGACATAATTTAAGACAAGCAAAGAAGATCCAACATATGACTAATATGTGCTTAAAGAAGATAAGTAAAGTATACTTCCTAATTTGAAAACTTACTACAAAACTACAGTAATTAAAACAGGGTGGTATTGGCACAAAGTTATAAATATAGATCAATGGAACAGAATTAAGAGTCCAGAAGTGAACAACTGCATTTATGGCCAATTGATTTTTGATAAGGGTGAAGTAGTAGAAGTACTAACTAAAGAACTGTTACTGGTGCTGTTAACTAACTGTAAACTAGCCCCATCTGTTTTTTCTTTAAAAAAACAAAAACCAAAACACATCTATCAAAAGCCAATTACTAAATTTTACTCTTCTAAAATAATGAACAAGCTTTGTATTCTAGCTCTCTTTGTTATGTCTTTAACATGGGAAGCAATTAATGAACCACTCAAATGTACAATAACTTATGTTATCAATTATAAGTCATAACAATAAAAGCATATTTAGTACTAAAAAAATTAAAAATTAACAACGAACTGTTACAATAAAAAAAGAAAAGAGGCTGAAAATAGCTTTTGACAAATAATCCTGAGACAACTGGATACCCGTATGCAAACCTCCTCAAAATGGTTTGCATATCAAATTGTAAAACTATGAACTATAAAACTCTTAGAAGAAAACATACATAAGAGAATTTTTGCATGACCTTTGGTTAAGTAAAGTCGTCTTAGATAAGACACTAAGAACATTAGCAACAAAAGAAAAAAAAAACAGAAAACTTGGACTTAAAATTAAAAACTTGAGTTTTGTGTACCAAAGAACATTGTCAAGAAAATAAAAAGACAGCTCACAAAACATGAGCAAATACTTGCAAATGCTATCTCTGGTAAGAGGCCATATATATATATATATATATATATATATATATGCGCGACTCAAATAAAAAAATAAGAAAAGATTCAATAGACACTTCTTCAGATAAGCCCATGAAAAGATGCTCAACATCATGAGTCATTATGAGAATGTAAATCAAAACCACAATAAAAGATCACTTCACATTCACCAGTATGACTAAAATTTTAAGATAGGCATTAACAAGTGCTGACAAGGGTATGGAGAAACTGAAACCCTTGTTGTTACACACACACACACACACAAGGCCCAAAGAAGGAAAAAAGTATGCATTCTGCAGCTGTTAGGTACACATATACATACATGTATAACACACACACATATGTAAACACATATATATATATGTACACACACAAATATATACATAGACATATATGAAATCAAATTTGGCAATTGTGGTGTTCAAATCTGCATTTAGTGGGTTTTGTTTCAGTTCTGGCTGCTTTTAAAGTATCTTTCTTTTGAATTAAGTCTTGATAAAATCTCTTTATAAGAATTTCCCCAAACCAGATATTAATATTGGAGGGTTAGGAATACCTTTTATATCACTTCACAGCTATTAGCAAGTAATGTGACATATAGGACAACTTTTTAACTGGTCATTACTCCTTCTCATACATCTTATACAATAGTAGTTCCCAAGCCTGGGTATACAATGGAATCCTTCAAGAGTTTTAAAAAAATACAGACTCCTATGCACTATCTGAAATTTGTTGAACAAAAATCTTCAGTGATGTGATACAGGGATCTGAAATCATTTTTAAAGATCCCAAGGTAACTGGGCTTGGTGGCTCAGCCTGTAATCCCGCACCTTGGGAGGCTGAGGTGAGTGGACTGCCTGAGTCTGTGGGTTCAAGACCCGCCTGGGCAACTTGGCGAGACCTCATCTCCATAATAAATAAAAAAATCAGCCGGGCATGGTAGCGCATGCCTGTAGTTCCAGCTACTTGGAAGGCTGAGGTGGAAAACTCGCCAGAGCCCAGCAGGTTGAGGCTGTGGTGGCCTGGAGCAGCCACTGCCCTCCAGTCTGGGCAACAGAGTGAGACTCCAACTCAAAAAAAAAAAAAAAGATCCCGAGGTAATTCTGAATCCCCATGTACTCATCCATTTGATCCATAAAGGGAAGGACCAATTCTATCTCCCCCTGTATTCCCACAAGCTACCAAGCTTCCTAACTCACAGTATAGTCTTTATGATGATTTATCAAATAAACAGTTAAAAGAAAAAACAGTAAATCTCAGGTAACTTGATATTACTATTATTACTAGCAATTCTCTTTCAAAACTGGCTTACCTTGACTGGTCACAGTGGCTCATGCCTGTAATCCCAGTACTAAAATTTAGGAGACTGAAGAGAAAATATTGCCTGAGCCCAAGAGTTTGAAACCAACCTGGAAAATATGGCAAGACCTTGTATCTACAATTAAAAAAAAACTAGCAGGGCATGATAGCGCACACCTGCAGTCCCAGCTAATTAGAAGGCTGAGGCAGAAGGATCCTCTGAGCCCAGCAGGTAAAGGTTGCAGTAGCTGTGATCATGCCACCGTACTCTAGCCTGAGTGACAGAGTGAGATTCCAACTCCCCCACCCCCCAAAAAGAAAAGGCTTAACTTTTCAGTTAGTTTCAAATGTCTTCATGACTGAGAACACAGACCCTTAGGAAAGAAGAGAATGACAGCTTCACCTATTCTTGAGTTTCTCCGGATTTTCACCTCTCAGTAGTCCTTAGGTCAGAATCCCAACAAGACTTGAGTAAGGGTTAATATACATAATAAAAGTCTATTGAAGTGAATTGAAAAAAAAATCCTAAAACAATATAGTGGGACAAACTAGAAGTTAGGAGCTCTTTGTTTCTAACCCTGGTTCATTGATTATCTCATTATGTACTAGACATGTGATTTTTTGTTTTTCATTTGTAAAATCAGTAAAATGACTATACCTAGAGTTTTTCCTAATACTAAATGCAATAAGTCTATGACTCATGCGTAATCAGTCTGTATACTTAAAAAAAAGCAACTGTTTTTGCTGGCAATTAAAACATTAATTAACAAGCCATTTGAAATACCATTCAAAAGTAAACCAAGTCTACTTAAAGGAAATGTGGATAAAATACAATATTTGGCCTTCTCATATGACTATCACTGAAATCTGTGTTTTATTCATCAAAATTATATTTTTTAAGTAAAATTCTTACATAAAATCCTTACATAATTTCAAGCTTCAGAAAATGAAAATTGAAAGTAACTCTTTAAAAGACACCTACATTATATAATCATACACAGGTTATCAGTCCTCGTAATGAATTTAAATATATTACGATAGCATGTACTATGACTAATAACCTAACCACTATATTAGCTCTTTTAAAAAGTTATTACTTTCTAGTCACAGGGTTTTTCTATCATATGTGCCAACCTAAATTATTAAAGTAGGAAAGTTAAAGTGAAAGATTTTTTTAAAAATACTGATATGGTGATGGCAGGTGAGTTTAAATATCACAAATAAACTAAGGTTCATAGAAGAGTAAATAAAATAATTAAACTTGCTTATAAATCCAAACTTGGATTTATTTCTGAAAAACAAAGATGGCTCAACAGACAAAAAAATCAACCAGTGTAATATAGTACATTCATGTAATAAGGACAAAAACCAACATTTCCATTGATGCAGAAAAAGCATTTGGCAAAATTCACACCCTTTCACAATAAAAATGCTCAAAAATCTTAGAAAGTAACTATCTCAACATAACAAAGGTGATAGATGAAAAGCCCATAGCTAATATATAAAACAGTGAAAAACCAAAAGCTTCCCCTCTAAGATCAGAAATGAGGGCAAGATGCCCACTTTTGCCACCTGTATTCAATATAGCAGTGGTTGATTTGCCAGAGCAAGTAGGGAAAAAATAATAATGATAATAATAAAGGGCATTGGATTTGGACGGGAAAAAGTAAAATTATCTCTGTCTATAGATGACATGAACTTATATGCAGAAAACTCTAAAGATTCCTCAAAAAAACTATGAGAACAAATGAATTCAGTAATGATACAGGATCAATACACAAAATCAACTGTATTTCTACATACTAGCAATGAACATTATGAAAAGAAAATTAAGAAAACAATCCCATTTACAATAGCATCAAAAATAAAATATTTAGGAATAAACTAAACCAAGAAGTAGAAAGACTTGTATGCTGAAAATTGAAAGCATTGCTTAAAGAAATAGAAGACATGAATAAATAGAAAGGCATCTCGTTTTCATGGATTGGAAGATTATATTGTTAAGCTGTCCATATAAGCCATAGTGATCTACAGATTCAATGCAATCCCTAATAAAATCTTAATGACTTTCTGCAGAAATAGAAAAACCTATCCTAAATTTTATATGGAATCTCAAGGAACTTCAAATAGCCAAAACAATCTTGAAAAAAGAACAAAGTTTAAAGCTGTATACTTCTTAATTTCAAAACATATCACAAAGCTATAGTAATCAAACAATGCAGTATTGGCATAAAAACATATAGATCAATGGAACAGAATAGAGACCCAGAAATAAATCCTCATGCATACAGTGAAATAGCCTTTGAAAAGAGTGTCATGGCCATTCAATAGGAAAAGTACATTTTCTTCAGCAAATTGTTCTGAGAAAAACTGATATCTATATGCAAAATATGAAGTTGCATGTTTACCTTACATCATGCACAAAAATAAACTCAAAACAGATTAAAGACTAAATGTAAGACCTAAAACTATAAAACTTCTAGAAGAAAACATAGGGGGAAAGGTCCATGACATTGGATTTGGCAATGATTTCTTAGCTATGATACCAAGAGTATAGGCGACAAAAGTAAAAATTTAAAAATGGAATTACATCAATCTTAAAGTATGCTCATAAAAAAATTAACACAGTGAAAAAACAACTCATGGAACGGGAGAAAATATTTGCAAATCATGTATCTGATAAAGAATTAATACCCAGAATATATAAAGAGGTCTTACAACAAAGAAAGCAAACAGCTCAATTTAAAAATGGGCACAGGGTTGGGCACAGTGGCTCATGCTTGTAATCCCAGCACTTTGGGAGGCTGAGGCAGGAGGATTGCTTGAGCCCAGGAATTTGAGAACACCCTGGGACAACATAGTAAGACCTCGCCTCTACAAAAATAAAAAATAAAAAGCCAGGCACAATGGCTTACACCTGTACTCACAGCTACTCAGGAGGCTGAGGTAGAAGTATCACCTGAGTCCAGGAGGTGTAGGCTGTGGTGAGGTGTGATTGTGCCACTGCATTCCAGCCTGGGTGACATAGTAAGACCCCAACTAAAAAAAAGAAAAAAATCCTCAACAAAATGCCAGCAAACTAACATCAGGAGTATATTTAAAGGATTATACACCACAATCAAGTAGCATGTGTCCTAGGATAGCAAGGGTAGTTCAACATAAAATCAATTCATAATACTCTACATTAATAGATTGACAGAAAAGAAACCACATGATCAGCTCAATCGATGCATTAAAAGCACTCTACAAATCTAACACCACTTTGTAATTAAAAAAAAAACTTGATGCATGTAAAAACCACAACTAATATCATACTCAATGATGAAAGACAAGTGTTCCCCTTAAGATAAGAAAGAAGACAAGGACAACTGCTTTCACAAGGACAACTGCTTTCACCACTGCTATTCAATACTGTACTAGAAGTAGCAGACAGACCAATTATTCAAGAAAAAGGGAAGAAAAAGAAAAAAGTTAAAAGACACACTTCCCAATTTAAAAGCTTGCTAAAAATCTAGAGTAATTAAAACAGTATGTTACTGATGTAAGGATAAACATACAGACCAACAGAATAGAATTGAGAGTCCAGAAATAAATCCATACACTTATTTTTGAGAAGGGTTTTAAGACCATTTCATGGAGAAAGAATAATCTCTTCAACAAATGGTTTTGGGACAACCTGGATATCCACATGCAAAAGAATGAAGTTGGACTCCTATTTCAAATCATATAAAAAAATAAACTCAAAATGGGTCAAGGACTTATAGAAGAGTTAAAATCATAAAACTCTTAGGAGAAAGCATAGGGGAAATCTTCATGATCTCAAATTTGATAATGTCAACAAATTAATAAAAAGAGTGGCTCACACCTATAATCCCAGCACTTTGGGAGGCCAGGCAGCAGGATTGCTTGAGGCCAGGAGTTCAAGACTAGCCTAGGGAATACAGCAAGACGCCTAAGAAATAAAATAAAATTAAATTAAATTTAAAAAATAATTTTTAAAAGATTTTCAAGGCCAGGCATAGGCCTCATGCCCATAATCCTAGCACTCTGGGAAGCCCCAATGCAGGAGGATTGCTTGAGTCCAGGAGTTCAAGAGCAGCCTGGTCAACATAGTGAGACCCCACCTCTATAAAAAAAAGGATTCTCTTCCAGATACTTGGAAGGCTGAGGCGGAAGGATCACCGGAGCCCAGCAGGTCGAGGCTGCGGTGGCCAGGAGAGGCCACTGCATTCCAGTCTAGGCGACAGAGTGAGACTCCAACTCAAAAAAAAAAAAGAAAAAGGATTCTCAATATCTTTAGTCATTAAGAAAATGCAGGTGTAGGACGGGAACAAGATGGTGATGGCATAAGTGGACTTGTGAGATTCTCCATACGTGAGGTCCCAAAAAGACTCTTACTTTTCTTGCCCCATCCCCCAGCCCACCACCAGCTGTGTTGGTCTGAGGCCGGGGGACCTTTGGTCGCACACAGGGCAGGACATTGCAGCCCCCTGCTGCTGCTGTTACACCGTGTGCATGGGAGTCTCGGGTCCCAGCTCCCTCACTGGCTACATCGTCTCCTGCCTGGCACCCAGCACCAAGCCGCCGGTCACTCAGGGAGGCTCTGGGCACCCACCCCTCACAGACACTGGTCCCTTTCCTGGCTGAAGTACCCTAGGGAGGGCCCAGGGCCACTCTCACCGCTCACTACTGCCCTTTGAAGCTTTGGAGCTCTGGGCCCACCCTGGCTGAGGCACTCAGTGCATGACCACAAGCTGGGGGACCCAGAGAAGCGGAGAGAAACCAATCTGTAAAAACAGCCTCGGCCATTCTCCAGGCAGAGACTTCCATTACCCCGCCCACCTATCAACAAACCTTACCTCAATTCCTAAGGTAACGTCATGAAATAGGAGACAAAGCCCCACCCCTACACTGAATCAGACAAAAGCAATGCCCAGGCAGCCGACTAAAAAAAAAAAAAAAAACAAAAAAACCCAAACTGTCAGTAAATCTAGCTGCCTGCAACGAAAAACAAAGGGGAGAGGCCAGAGATCAGAGGTGAAGTGACTTTCATCTGATCACTTATTTTGACTTATGATTTTAACATTTTGACTGTTTGTTTTGATCACATTTGTTGTTTGCCTTCTGACTTACACTGTTTCTTCATTTTATTTGTCTGTCTCTGTGTAGCTATCAGTATTCTTTAGGGAATCGTTCTTATGTATCTTTTTTCACTTCTTTCCAGCCTTGTGTCTCTTTCTCATCTGATAGTTGGTATGTATGTCTGTTTTACCTCTCGCTCTTCTCTCTTTCTAACTTCCTATTGACCCTCTCTTCCTCCATTATTTTCCTCTTTTATACCCCCCTTCTAAATCTAGGGACCAAGACTACATACTGCTGAATGGACAGTTTGTAAGGCAGAGGGAAATAGGTTCCAGTGTGCTCATACACCTGTTCGTGCCTGCTAGAATCAACATATACATTCTGAACTACAGCTTCCCTCTCAATTAAACCTCAAAATTGCAAAAAGTACAGATTGCAGCCTACACTTCAACCTCAAAAGTGAACAAAGCCAGCCGGGCTTGGTGGCACAGCCTGTAATCCCATGCCTTTGGGAGGCTGACATCAGTGGATTGCCTGAGCCCGCGGGTTTGAGATCCACCTGGGCAGCAAGACCTCATCTCTACAATAAATCAAAAAATCAGCCAGGCATGGTAGCGCATGCCTGTAATTCCGGCTACTTGGAAGGCTGAGGTGGAAGAATCACCGGAGCCCAGCAGGTCAAGGCTGCGGTGGCCGGGAGCGGGCACTGCACTCCAGTCTGGGTGACAGAGTGAGACTCCAACTCAAAAAAAAAAACAAACAAACAAAAGTGAACAAAGCCATAAGACCCTCATAAGGAAGAACAGGATATTGCAGAAGAGAAATAAAAGCAACCCCACCTTCCCTCAAAAACAGAATTAAAGAAGGGGAGGGAAAGGGGGAGAGAGAGAAAAATCGACACGAAGAAAAACCAAAAGAAGAGTATGAGTCTCTCCCAGACCCCTGGGAGGGCAGACACTGAGAAAACTGACTTTGGAATGCAAACAATGAAGAGCCCCCAGAATGAAGGGTCTCAAACTACAAATCTAGATATCAAGACATTAATGGAGAGATTGAAAAGAATTGAGGAGACACAAGAAGAAACTAGGAAGGAACTGATATCTGAGATAACAGTAATAAAAAATTCTATCAGTGAAATAAATAACAAACTGATAACCATGGAAAGCAGAATTACCCAAGCAGAAAAAAGAATCTCAGAGCTTGAGGACCAAAATATACAACTAACCTGAACCCTTAAAAACACAGAAAATAAGCTCTAAAAGACAGAATAAAACCTTTAAGAGATGAGCGATAATTTCAAGAGACCGAACTTAAGAGTAATTGGACTTCCTGAGGCAGAAAGAGAGACAGAGACCACACTGGAACAAACTTTCCATGAGATCATTCAAGAAAACTTCCCTTAACTAATCAGTGATGCAAAAATTCAAACACAAGAGATTACAGAGAATCCCTGCAAGACAACAAATGAGAAGACCAACTCCTAGACACATAATAATTCACCTAAACAAAGTAGGCATGAAAGAAAAAATCCGAAAGGCAGTGAGAGAAAAAGGCCAGCTCACCTACCATGGAAGACCAATCAGAATAGCAGCAGATTTATCTACAGAAACCCTGCAGGCTAGGAGAGCATGTAGCCCTATCTTCAAAGTCCTTAAAGATAAACAATTTCAACCAAGAATTACCTACACGGCCAAGCTAAGCTTCATCAGGGAGGGAGAATTAAAATCTTTCCCTAAGTTTAATCAGGGAGGGAGAATTAAAATCTTTCCCAGATATCCAATCCCTCAGAACTTACGCTGTCACCAAACCAGCTCTACATGAAACACTTAAGAAAGTACTAAACACAGAGGAAAAGGAAAAAAGAACAACATTTTTCACAAGAGTACAGGGAAAAGAATAAAGTATACATGAACCAATCCCAAGACCAAAAGAAAGACAAAAAAAAGCCGTGGAAGAACAACAACTCTATAAGAACTCTATGATAGGAATGAACTCTCACATTTCAATAATTAGCCTGAATGTGAACGGACTAAATGCACCACTGAAAAGACATAGAATGGCAAAATGGATAAAATATCACCAGGCAACAATATACTGCCTTCAAGAGACCCATCACACTAGAAAGGACATACACAGACTCAAAGTAAGAGAATGAAAAACAAATTTTCAGGCGAATGGAACACAAAGGAAAGGAGGAGTCATGATCCTAATTTCAGACAAAATACCACTTAAGCTATCAAACATTAAAAAGATACAGAGGGCCATTACATAATGATAAAAGGTTCACTCCATCAACAAGACATATCTATCCTAAACACATATGCAACCAACATAGGTGCACCAACTTTCATAAAGCAACTTCTAGGAAAACTAAAGAAAGATACTGACTCTAACACCATCATAACTGGGACTTTAATACCCCACTCACAACCCTAGACAGATCATCAGGACAAAAAATCAGCAAGGAGATCTGGAACCTCAATGTGACTCTGGGCCAAATGAACTTAATTGATACCTACAGAACACTCCATCCAAAGACCACAGAATACACATTCTACTCATCACCACATGGAACATATTCAGAGATCAACCACATACTCAGCCATAAATCAAGCATAAGCAAATTTAAAAGGACCGAAATTCTACCATGCACCTTCTCGGACCACAGTGGAATAAAAATAAACATTGACACCAACAAAGTCCCCCCAAAACCCACAAAGACATGGACACTAAACAGCATGATGCTAAACAACTCCTGGGTCAATGACGAAATCAAAATAGAGATCAAAAAATACCTGGAAACAAATGAAAATGAAGAAACATCTTACCAAAATCTCTGGGATGCCCTGAAAGCTGTAGTAAGAGGGGAATTTATAACCCTACAAACACACATGAAGAAAATGGAAGGAACACAAATTAACAACCTAACAAGCCACCTAAAGAAGCTGGAAAAGCAAGACCACAAAAACCCTAATTTCAGCAGAAGAATCCAGATCACCAAAATAAAAGCCCAAGTCCAGGACATAGAAGACAAAAAGAAAATACGAAAAAACAATGAAACAAAAAGCTGGTTCTTCGAAAGGATAAAGAAGATCGATGGTCCTCTAGCTAGACTGACCAAGAAAAAATGAGAAAAAAACCAAATAAGCACAATCAGAAACACAAAAGATGAAGTTACATCTGACCCTGAAGAAATACAAAAGATCATTAGAGACTACTACGTACACTTGTATGGAAACAAAGTTGAAAACCTTAAGGAAATGGAGGACTTTCTGACATCACACAACCTACCTAGGTTGGAACAAGAAGAAATTGAGACCCTAAATAGACCAATAACAATTAAGGAAATCAACTACATAATAAGAAAACTTCCTACAAAAAAAACCCTGGTCCAGATGGCTTTCCAGCAAAATTCTACAAGACATTTAAGGAGGAGCTGATACCAATCCTACTGAAGGTATTCCAGGCGATTGAAAAAGATGGAACTCTCCCCCAAATCATTTTACGAAGCCAACATCACATTGATACCCAAGCCAGGTAAAGATCCAACAAAGAAAGAGAACTACAGGCCAATATCTTTGATGAACATAGATGCTAAAATTCTCAACAAGATCCTAGCAAACCGGATTCAGCAATACAGCTCAAAAATCATCCATCATGAACAAGTAGGCTTCATTCCTGGGATGCAAGGCTGGTTCAACATTCGTAAAACCATAAATGTAATTAAATACATCAACAGATGTCAAAACAAAAACCGCATGATCATATCATTAGATGCAGAAAAAACTTTTGATAAAATCCAGCACCCCTTCTTGATAAAACCCTTGAACATCTGGGCATATGGGGAACATACCTCAAAATAGTAAAAGCAATCTACGAGAAACCCACAGCCAGCATACTCCTAGATGGACAAAAATTGGAACCAATTCCCCTGAGAACTGGAACTAGACAAGGGTGCCCACTCTGACCCCTCCTGTTCAACATAGTGTTAGAAGTCCTGGCTCGAGCAATCAGAGAAGAGGAGGCAATCAGAGGTATTCAAATAGGAAAAGAGGAAGTCAAGTTATCTCTCTTTGCAGATGATATGATTATGTACCTTGAAAACCCAAGAGAATCTGTCAAAAGCCTCCTTACATTGATAAAGGCCTTTGGCAAAGTCTCATGATACAAAATAAATGTACAAAAGACAATCGCATTTCTCTACACCAATAATAAACAAACAGAAACCCAAATAAAAAACACAATTCTATTCACAATAGCCACAAAAAAAATTAAATACCTTGGCATCTTCCTAACCGGAGACGTGAAAGACCTTTACAATGAAAATTACAAATACTGCTCAAGAATCAAAGCTGACACGACAGTGAAAAATATCCCATGCTCATG
>NW_007257324.1:2043-36529 GCF_000164805.1 Carlito syrichta | reverse complement strand
CTCATGAATTGGAAGATCAACATTGTGAAGATGTCCATCTTACCTAAGGCAATCTACAAATTCAGTGCAATACCCATTAAATTACCAACAACATTCTTCTCAGACCTAGAAAAAACAACACAGGAATTCATATGGAAACACAAACATCCAAGAATAGCCAGAACAATCCTCAGCAAAAAAAAACAAAGCAGGTGGTATCACATTACCAGACTTCAAACTTTACTATAAAGCTACAATCATCAAAGCAGCATGGTATTGGTACAGGAACAGGCATATAGATCAATGGAATAGAATTGAGATTCCAGAAGCAAAACCTCAATTTCTCAACCAACTCTTCTTCAACAAAGCCCCCACCACCTACCACTGGGGAGAGGAGAACCTATTCAGTAAATGGTGCTGGGAAAACTGGCTGACCACATGCAGAAGATTGAAACAGGACCCCTATCTATCCCCATGCACAAAGGTTAACTCCAAATGGATCAGAGACCTAAATGTAAAACCTCAAACCATAAGAACCTTAGAAAAGGAAGGAAATACCCTCATGGAAATCGGAACTGGCATCCAATTCCTGAACAAAACCCGAAACCCACAGGTCATAAGAGAGAAGATAGACAAGTGGGACCTTATTAAACTGACAAGCTTCTGCAAAGCCAAAGAAACCATCAAGAGAGCAGGGAGACAGCCTACAGACTGGGAAAAAGTATTTGCCAACTCCAGGTCTGACAAAGGCTTAACATCCTGGATCTACAAGGAACTGAAATGTACTGAAAAGAAGAAAACAAACAACCCCATTATAAAATGGACAAAAGATATGAACAGACACTTCACAAAAGAAGACATCCGTGCAGCCAACAAACACATGATGAAATGCTCAACCTCACTAATCATCAGGGAGATGCAAATCAAAACCAAACTGAGATACCAACTAACTCCAGTCAGAATGGCAATTATCAACAACTCAAAAAATAACAGATGCCGGAGAGGGTGTGGTGAAAAGGGAACACTTCTACACTGTTGGTGGGAGTGTAAACTAGTGCAACCTCTGTGGAAAGCAGTGTGGCGATTCCTAAAAGCTCTAAAAATCGACCTTCCATATGACCCCACAATCCCCCTACTGGGAATATACCCTGAAGAACTCAAATCACTCTATTAAAAAAAGATACCTGCACACATATATTTATCACAGCGTTGTTCACAATAGCAAGAACTGGAAACAATCATGCTGCCCATCAAAAGAGGACTGGATTAAAAAAATGTGGTACATAATACATGATGGAATACTACGCAGCCATAAAAAAGAACAAAATCATGAATTTTGCAGCAACCTGGATGGAACTAGAGTCTATAATACTGAGTGACCTCTCACAGAAACAAAGATTCGAGTATCACATGTTCTCACTCATATAATGGACCTTGAATATTCAATGTAATACTATAAGAAAATGACTGACAGTACTGGGAAATTATGGGGGGGAGGAGGATGAGATTAACAGCAGCAAATATCTGTCTGGGGAGGGGAAAACACCTCTTATCAACAGGGTGCCTGAATGAAACTTAATTGTACACCTAACCCTTAACTGTACCCCACAAAACCATAATAAAAAATATTGATCAATTAAAAAAAAAAAAGCCAAGATTTCGATTCTATGTAGATGGTGGAGGACACCAAAGATGAGAGTCTTCCAATAAAGGCTGACATCAGTCTGAACACAAGTGATGGCATGTTTTTATTCACGTGTCAAATTAGGCTCTGATGGGTATCACAGAAATAAGATCTAGGCCCAGAGCATCTGTGCATGAATAAACTCCCCGAGAAGGGTTTAAGGTTAGGGTGACCATACATGAGATTTACAAACTGAGGGCACTGCAGTCATTCTGCCCTGGTCCCTGGTGAAGTCAGACATTCTTAGCCTTCTGCACACATCTGTCAAGGGAATCCAGTGGGTGATTCTGTGATGCTGAATTTCCCCCATTTCCACAGTGACTGCATTGCCCAGTTTTCTTCTGACCTTGCTGGAATGGCCCCACCTGCAAAAGATACAAAGGAGATTTTCCTCCTTCTACATGACAGAGAATGCTTACACAAAGGCATCAATACCTGTTTCACATCTCTGATACATTCTCCTGGAAAACAGAACCAGCCCACAATAGTGCCATACATGAAAGACCAAAGACTGTCCCTTGTATCTTTGGGCTCCCCTGCTGCATAGAAGTTTAAGGTTTAACTCCCTGAAGTGACAGCTTAGGGACTGCGGTCTCTATGATTCCTATCTGCTCAGTGCTCTAACCCAATGAGATAAGAAAAACAGAAAAGTAGGGTGTGGTGTCACACACATGTAATCCCAGCACTTTGGGAGGCCAAGGTAGGAGGATTACTTGAGCCCAGGAATGGGAGACCAGCCTGGGCAACATAGCAAGATCTTGTCTTGACAAAATAATAATAATAATAATAAATCAAAAAATCAGCCAGGTGTAGTGGTGCACACCTGTAGTCTCAGGTACTTTGGAGGCTGAGAATGGGAGGATTGCCGAAGCCCAGAAGGTCAAGTCTATGTTGAACCATGATCGTGCCACTGCACTCTAGCTTGGGTGATAGAGTGACATCTCAACTCTAAAACTAAAAACAAAAAGAAAAACAGATAGTATTGTTATCACCCTTGCTTTTCAGATGAATAAACAAAGACTAAGAGAAGCTGTCTAGCTTGCCCAAGACACAAGAACTGAGCAGAACTGAGACTTGCCTCCACTTTTTCTGATTACAAGCCCAGTGTCCTCTCTGCTATACCAGCCTAGTGTTTGGGAGACTAAGTACTTGAAGAATTCTTCCAAAGGGAAGCAGAAATCTGCCTTTTTCCTATAGACCTTACTGAGCTATACACAAAACCCATTTAAAAGTTACAAAATGTATTGACACTGGTTATTTGCTTCAAAAAAGTTGTTTAATATTCATCTGGAATCCTTAAACTTGATGGAAACTTAAACTTAATCCCATGGCTTTTTTTTTCAGTTTTAGTTTTCAGTTTTATTTAATTTTTTTTTAGTTTTTCTTTTTTATTTTATTAGAGAGATGTGGGAATGTAACTGAGTCAAGTTTAGGTACATAAGGAATGTACATGCAGGTGATGTTTGGGCCTCTAACTGGTCCTCATTTCCCCTAGTTTAGGACCAGGTACACTTTGTGTTGTTACATGCCTCCTCCTCCCCTGGCAGTGTCCTGTGACTGCCAATCCCTCCCTAGCGCTACTGTGATTAATGTTCGGGTCCCACTTATGAGTGAGAACACGTGGCATTTGGTTTTTGGTTTCTGTGACAGATCACTAAGTATAGATCTCCAAGTCCATCCAACTTGCTGTGAAGTCTATAATTTTGTCTTTCTTTATGGTTGCACACTATTCCATCATGTATATGTATCACATTTTCCATCAGTAACAACCACTGGGGAGAGGAGACCTTATTTAGCAAATGGCGCTGGGAAAACTGGCTGACCACATGCAGAAGAATGAAACAGAATCCCTACCTATCACCATATACAAAAATCAGCACTAAATGGATCAAAGACCTAAATGTAAACCCTCAGACTATAAGAATCCTAGAAGAAAATAAGGGAAGCCCACTCTTAAGCACATTGGAGTAGGCAACTAATTCCTAATCAAATCCCCAAAAGCATATGCCATAAATAATAACAGACAAGTGGGACCTCATCAAACTGAAAAGATTTTGCATAGCAAAAGAAATCATCAAGAGAGCAGGGAGACAATCCATAGAATGAGAAAAAATATTTAATTGTATATCAGTTTTAATTTCTAATACTGATAGATATTGATATATATAAATATTGATAGATATAACCCATACAAACAATCATTATTTGGGGTCCTAAGTAATTTCTGAGAATGTAAAGGGGTCCTGATATGAAAATGTTATACTTTTCAAAATTAAAACTGAGAAATTTTAAAAATATGTATTTTAAATTCATTTAAAATAACAAACAATAAATATGTTGCATGTAACATAAAGCATTTTTATTTTTAAAAAACACGTTTTCAAGTTTATAAAAAAGTATTGTTTATATTGTTTCACATTTTTGCAGACGTCATTAATGTCTGGCTATAAACTGAAGACAGTTGATCCTCTGTTTCTGTGTTCAGTCTGTTCTGAGATTTTTGCTTTGGTTGACGTATATAAAGAAAATTCAGTTTCACACCGATATGTCATTGGAAAAGATGAGCAGTATTTTTATAATCTTTCAGATACTTGTGGATGTTTTTCTTTAATATGATGCCAAATTTGACAAGTAGTGAATTCTTAAAGGTTGTTATAATATGGAAACTGAAACTATCTCAATGCATTTTTCATAATCGGTTACATGAAAATTTGTTGGTGTACTTTTCATTTTGAGTACATCTTTTACTCATACACAATTTTATAACATTGTGCTTTGTTTATTTGACTCATGTAGTTATGCAGGTCTTCCAACTGTTGATACATCTCCACATACATTATACAACAATTACATTCTTTTTTTTTTTTTGAGTTGGAGTCTCACTTTGATGCCCAGGTTAGAGTGCAGTGGCACACTCATGGCCACTTCAGCCTCGACCTGCTGGGCTCCGGCGATCCTTCCGCCTCAGCCTTCCAAGTAGCTGGAACTGCAGGTGCACTCTACCACACCCAGCTAATTTTTTATTTATTGTAGAGACAAGGTCTCAAACCCACGGGCTCAGGAATCCACTCACCTCAGCCTCCCATAGTGCTGGGATTACAGGCTGAGCCACTGAACCTGGCCAACAATCACATTCTTTAATGTCACCACTGATATTATTAGAAAAGTCTTTATTGGAGAACAGTCGAGTTCATGGTGGCAGACACAATGGGACAAAATTCTCATTTCTTTTTGAAAACTCAAATATTTTTGAAAACTCGAATTTTGAAAACTCACATATATTTACTTACCAAGATACTTTCTAGTGTTTTCCCCCAAGTGCTAGGCTTACTTCATTCATTTTTGAGAAAAATATCTGCCAAATATCCAGGTCTAAATGACCATAGTTTGTTAGTCATACTTTCAGGTTAAAACCGTACTCCAAGAAAAAACAGCTAATTCATCTTGTAACTCAAAGGCACAAGTGCTTTTCTTGGAGACAACCATTGCAGCAGAAGGGATTGATGCATGTAAAAGAAAATGCTTAGGTGTTAACCTTTATGATACCAGAGTAAATATCATCTGATTTCAAGTTACTGACACAAAAACAAAAGAAGAAACTCCACTGCTCATACAAACAGAAAAGAGGAAGTAGATAAGAATAACATATAAGGCTTGATATTGAATTCTGAAATAATTTATTGACCCAGGTCATTATATATTGTACCCTGAACCCCTCTGCTGCCACTCAGGCCTCCCCTTCTTCTTCTCAAGCCTTATCGAGTGGACCACATTGGAGCTGAAAAGGGGACAGAGCAAGGTAGACTCACACCGTGTCCTGAGACTTCCATATAGAAAGAATTGCTAGATCTATAGCAGTTTATTAATTCATTAAAAGCTTTTAAACCTGTGAGATACAGGGTAAAATTATTCTAAGTGATGATTTAAGGGAAACAATCATTGTGTGGCACCAAGCCTCTTCACTGTTCTGGAATTACATCATCTCTCCTTTTGTTTTAGTGTCTTAATTCATCTCTTAACTTCCTTGAGATCGCAAGAAATTAAGTGGCCATGACTCTTCTTTCAAAATTAAAACTTCAAAATACCATTTAAGAAAGAGATATAAACAATTAAAAATCACAAATTATGACAAAGAAAGCCCTCTTTCATTCAGTTGGTTCTTTAATTGCAAAATATTCAAGAACATGTCTAGCTACTTCTGCTCAATTTCCTCTCCTTGTGGAATATTCTCATTGTAGTTAGAATAATTGGCTATGCAATTTGCAGGGTCCCATACAAAATGAAGTTGCAGGACCCCTTGTTCAAAAATTATGAAGGATTCCCAGATGACAGCAACAGAGCATTAAACTCTGAGCAGGGCCCTTTTAAGCCTGGGGTCCTGTGCAGTCACACAGGTCACACACCCAGGGATCCAGTCCTGGTTGTTAGCAATTCTTATAATTCAATAAATATGTTTAATCTCAATAAAGCTATTGTGCAGAATAAAAGTAAACTTACACAATCTCAATTTCAATATGGGTATGGTTACCTATTCAATGGAATATTGAATGAATTATCACTGGGACATAACAACCTTGCTGAAGACAAAAATGTCAATTTACCTGGGTCCTAATTTCAATTTTGTCTCCAATAAAGGTCAGGGGTTCTCAAGATGAGAAAAGAAAGTTTCAAACTTTTGATGTTCAGCATGAATTTAGGAGGGAGATCAGTGAAAGATTTTAAAATAGGTGAAGCACTCTTCTCACTTTCCACTGCTCTGTGAGAATGATATTCTCAAAGGACCCAGAAAGCAAGATGCCATCAGGATGTATCTGTCAGTAGCAAAGGAGTTCCTTGAGGCAGTTATTAGTGCAGCATTGAAACAGCCCTATAGCGAGAACGCAAACATTCACAACATGTCGAAATACTGGCAAACTCTTTCCCGAGCCATCTCTGGGACTGCACACACAAAAACCAGCTACACACAGGCCAAAGTGCAAGACGAAATCTCCGTGTCTTTTTATGCGGCAGGCAGGAATTTTCACACAGATTTGCTCGTTTAATCTTCACAAATATTCTGCAATGTAGGTAAGTAATAATTTGAAGTTGCAAAACTAGCTTCAGAGAGGTAAAACAAAAACAAAAAACTTGCCTAAGGTCACAAAGCTGGTAAGTTGGGGCGGGGGGAGGGTGCGGGGAGGAGTCCGGTCCAACTTACGACTATCAGCCCCCAAAGGAGCCCACTTTCCCCCCGGCACGTATTTCCCTGGGTCGAACTGACCGAGAAGTGTGACCGTCGCTAACGGGCTTGCACTTGCGGTCCCGCGTTGGCTCAAGGACACCCTTTAGGGGCCGTGTCCCCCTGGTTCTGGAGGTTCCCAGGGAGCAGACGCGCTCGCTAGCCAGGTGGCTCCCCCAGGATCAGGGCAATGAGAGGGAGGAATAAAAGTCGCGGGAGCGGGATGGAGACTAGCAGCCCGCGACCCCGCGGCCCAGCCCTAGCCCGTGGCTGAGCCTGGACGCCCTGCTTGGCGTGGACACTCGCCTCTGGGCCAAGACGCCGAACGTTGCGCTCTACGCGCTAATCTTTGCGCTCCACGCGCGAATTTTTTCGCAGTGCACAACAGGCAATGCGCTGTCCGTGCTTGTAGTGCTGAAGGCACCGTCCAGGCATGCAGGGCGACTGCGTTACCACGTGCTCAGCCAGGTTCCTGGCAGTGAGAGCGAAGAAGCGCAGCCGCGGTAGCCGAATGGAGATGAGGGTACACCGCGGCCCCTGCGGCTCGGCGGGGCGTGGACACTCGTCTCTGAGCCAAGGCGCTGATCGTTGCGCTCTGCGCGCTAATCTTGGCCCCCTTCCATTGTATTTTTACGTGGTGCGCCACAAAAAATGCGCTGCCCTTGCACTTGCGGCTGAAGGCGCGGTCCTGCTGCTCAGAAAACCTGTGATAAAAAGTGTTTGGCCAGCAGGGCCAAGGCGTTGATCATTGCGTTCCACGTGCTCATCATCTTTGCGCTATACGCGTTAATGTTTACTTGGTGCATGACAGGCAATGCCCTGCGCTACCACGTGCTCAGCCAGGCTAGGGGCGGTGAGAGCGAGGGAGCGCAGCTGCGGGAGCGGGAATAAAACCAGTAGAGTGGGAGGGAGATCAGCAGCCCGCAGCCCCCGGGACTGGGCCTGGACGCTCTGCTGGGCGTGGGCACTCGCCTCTGGGTCAAGGTGCTGTTCATCGCGCTCCAAGCGCTAATCATCGCGCTCTACCCGTGAAGTTTTAAGTGGTGAACTACAGGAAACGCGCTGTCCGCGCACTTGCTGAATCAGGTCGTTGTGGAGGCGATAAAAGAGGCGAGAGGGGTTTCAGTCTGAACTCTTTACGTTGCAAGTGATAGAAACACAGTTGCTAGGAGCTTTTGCCACAATTTTTTAATTTTTTTTGAGTCGGAGTCTTACTCTGCCGCCCATTGTGGAGTGCAGTGTAACTGGGACGCACCACCACGCCCGGCTTGCTTGTGTGTTTATTTATTAAGACAAAGTTCTGCTGTATTGTCCAGGCTGGTCGCGAACCCCTGAGCTCAAGTAATCCACCCGCTTCGGCGTCCCAAAGTGTTGGGATTACAGGTGTGAGCCACCGCCAGCGGCCACAATAAAGATTTGAGGCAAAGATACTGGAGTAGCCTTGAGAACTCGGATCTGAATGGAGAACTCAGGCTCTCAGGAGACCCTCTGTCTGTTGCTCCTCTTTGCTCTGAAAAGGGCATCTGGGTGTCTGTGGGTGGGGTTCACACACCCATGTTTGTCCACAGGGAAAGAACATGGCTGCCGGCATCCTCTGTGATCATTCAATGAGATCACGTGAAAGTAATCAGGACACAGCACGTCCTCAATACATGTTCACCTTCTTCCCTTTCCTGAAGTTTGTTTCCGCCCCCCCGGCCCCCCCCCCCCGAAGGTTTAGCTCTATTTCTCCCTAACCAGCCTGGTACAGTGCCTGGCTGTAAGAGTGCAGAGTCAAGACCCTCCCGCCTGCCCCCTCTTGTATCCCTTTTCCACCTGCTCTGCTCTCAAATCCCCTCCCTCCTCCCCTCCCCCTCATCGAACTCCCTGCTCCTCTATCCCTGGGTCTTTCCTGAATCACTCAGCTCCATTTACCTTCTCTAGGTGGAATTTTTGTTGGTTTTTAATATTTTTCATTTACATTTTTAAAATATTTATTTATTTATTTTGAGTTGGAGTCACTCTGTCGCCCAGACTGGAGGGTAGTGGCACGATCCCAGCCACCTCAGCCTCGACCTGCTGCGCTCCCGCGATGCTTCTACCTCAGCCTTCCGAGTAGCCGGAATTACAGGCGCGCGCTATCACGCCCGGTTAATTTTTTGATTTATTGTAGAGACAAGGTCTCGTCAAGTTGCCCAGGTGGGTCTTGAACCCGCGGTCTCAGGCAATCCACTCGCCTCGGCCTCCCAAAGTGCTGGGATTACAGGCTGAGCCACCGAGCCTGGCCTTTTATTTACTTTTAAAAACATCTTTACTTTTTAAGTCAAAGTTTTATGTGTACATTTTTTAAAAACTCAAAATAGTTGCTGTTTCAGTTGGTGAGTGAGCAAAGGGGTGTGAGAGCACAGTTGGCATGAGGAACCCCAGAATAGCTGTTTCTGCACCCTCCAGGTCAGAGTTGCAAGGACCATTGGGGAGGAGTCAGCTAGAGACCCACAGCCCCGATTATCTGCTCTTTGCCCAGAGAGATCTCCCCTGGGTGTCCCCACCACTTTGGCCCAGTGCCACTGGTGACCCCATTTCTATTGAGAGATACTATCTTCCTTTTGCCACATCCAATCGGGTCCTGCTACTGCAGCCCAGTGGATCGGGTGGGATCCCAAGAGCTGCAGCTGCCTGGTGCCTGCCTGCAGTCCCCTGACCTGGTTCCCTGGACTCAGAAGCTGTGACAACAGACTCCACTGTGACCTTAAAGTAGAGAGGACCAGTGAGTAGGAACAATCTGAATACCTGTTTATTTATTATTTTTTTTTAAATTTAGATTTAGGAGGTACACTAATAGACCAATGGACATATTGTGTAGTGATGGGGATTGGGTCTCAGGTGGTCCATTCCCCAGATAGTGAACATTGTGCCCCATAGGGCAGTCTCTGAACCCTAATCCTACTTCTCCCTTCCCCCTCACTGGTGTCCCCAGTGTCAGTTATTTCCATCTTTGTGATTGCTTAGCTCCCACATGTGAGTGAGAACATGTGGTGTTTGGTTTTCTGTTTCTGAGTCAATTTACTTAGGATAATGATCTCCAGCTCCATCTACATTGCTGCAAAGGACACAATTTTATTCTTTTTTTATAGCTGTGTAATATTCTGTGGTGTATATATGCCACATTTTCATTATCTACTGGTAGGTTGATGGGCATTTCGGTTTATTCCACATCTTTGCAATAGTGAATTGTGCTGCAATAAACATGCAGGTGTAGTTGTCTTCTTTATAAAATGACCTCTGCTTTTTAGGGTAGACACTTAGTAGTGGGATTGCTAGATCAAATGTTAGATCTATTCTTAGTTCTTTGAGTGATCTCCATTACCGCCTTCCACAGAGGTTGTACTAATTTACATTCCCACCAGCTGCGTGTGTTTCCTTTTCTCTGCATCCATGCCAGCATCTATTGTTTTCTGATTTTTTTTTAATGATGGCAATTCCAATTGATGTAAGGTGGTATCTCATTGTGGTTTTAATTTGCATTTCCCTGATTATGAGTGATGTTGAACGTTTTTTCATATATTTGTGGCAATTTGCATACCTTCTTTTGAGATATATCTATTCACATTGTTTGCCCACTTAATAAGGAGGTTTATTTGCTTTTTTTCTTGCTAAGTTCTTTGCAGATTCTGGATATTAGTCCTTTTTCACATGTATAGTTTGCAAATATCTTCCCCCGTTCTGTAGATTGCCTATTTGCTCTGTTGATTATTTCTTTTGCTGTGCAGAAGCTTTTTAGTTTAAGTCCCACTTATTTATTTTTGTTTTTTTGCATCGTTTTTGGTGTTTTTGCCATAAACTACTTGCCTAGGCTGATGTCCATAAGAGTTTTCCTAGGTTTTCTTCTAGGATTTTTATGGGTTCAGGTCTGACATTTAAGTCTTTAATCCATATTGAGTTAATATTTGTATATGGAGGGGGATAGGGAACAAGTTTCATTTTTCTGCATGTAGGTTCCTAATTTTCCCAGTACCATTTGTTGAATAGGGTATCCTTTTCCCAGTGTATGTTTGTTTTTGTCTACTTTGTTGAAGATCAGTGTTCGTAGGTATTTGGATTTATTTCTGGATTCTCTATTCTGTTTCATTGGTCCATGTGTCTGCTCTTGTACCTGTACCATGCTGTTTTGGTTACTACAACCTTGTAGTATAATTTGAATTCAGGTAATGTGGTGCCTCCAGCTTTGTTCTTTTTGCTTAAGATTGTTTTGGCTATCCTGGCTCTTTTTTTATTCCATATGAATTTTAGAATTGTTTTTCCTAATTCTGAGAAAAATTACACTGGTAGTTTGTAGTTTGACAGGGATTGTGTTGATCTGTAGATTACTTTGGGTAATATAGTCATTTTAATAATGTTAATTATTCCGGTCCATGAGCATGGGATGTTTCTCTATTTGTTTGTGTCTTCTGTAACTTCTTTTATTAGTGTTTTGTAGTTCTCCTTATAGAGATTTTTCACCTCCTTGGTTAAATATATTCCTAGATGTTTTAGATTTTTGGCTGCTATTGTAAATGGAATTGAGTTATTGATTTGATTCTCAGCTTGGTCACTATTGGTATAGAGCAGTGATACTGATTTGTGTGTGTGTGTGGATTTTGTATCCTGAAACTTTCTGAATTCATTTATCAAGTGCAGGAGTCTTTTGGAGGAGTCTTTAGGATTGTCAAGGTATAAGATCATATCATTGACATACAGAGATAGTTTGATTTCTTTTTTTCTAATTTGGATACCCTTTGTTTCTTTTTCTTATCTTATTGCTCTGGCTAGGACTTCCTGTACTATGTTAAATAGTAGGGGTGAAATTGGGCATCCTTTCCATATTCCAGTTTTGAGGGGAAATGTGTTCAACTTTTCTCCATTCAGGATGTTATTGGCTGTGGGTTTGTGATATATAATTTTTATTTTTTTCTAGAGATATTCCCTCTATGCCTATTTTTATAAGGGTTTTTTATCATGAAGCAATGCTGGATTTTATCAAATGCTTTTTCTGCATCTATTAAAATTATCATGTGATTTTTATTTTTAATTCTGTTTATGTAGTGGATCATGTTAATTGACATGTTATGTTGAACCACTCTTGCATCCCTAGGAGAAAACCCACTTGGTTGTGCTGTATTATTATTATTATTATTATTATTATTATTATGTGCTATTGAATTAAGTTTGCTAATATATTTTGCTGAAGATTTTTGCTTCTGTGTTATTCGTAAGGTATATTGGTCTGTAGTTTTCTTTTTTTGTTGTTGCTATGTTTTTTCCAGGCTTTGGTATCAGAGTGATACTGGTGTTGTAGAATGTTAGGGAGGATTCCCTCCTCTTCAATTTTATGGAATAGCTTCAGTAAAATTGGTACCAATTCTTCTTTAATGATCTGGTAGAGTTCAACTGTGAGTCCATCAGGTCTTGGACATTTTTTGTTGGGAGACTTCTATTTACTGTTTCAATCTTGCTACTCATTATTGGTCTGTTTAGGGTTTCTATATAATCCTGATTCAAAGTTGGTGGGTTGTATGTTTCCCAGAATTTATCCATTTCCTCTAGATTGTCTAGTTTGTTTACATAGAGGTGTTCATAATAGTCTCAGATGATTTTTTTTTTTTTTTTTTTTTTGAGTCAGAGTCTCACTCTGTCACCCAGGCTGAAATGCAGTGGCACACTCATGGCCACCCCAGCATCAACCTGCTGGACTCCAGCAATCTCTCTGCCTCAGCCTTCCAAGTAGCCAGAACTATAGGTATGTGCCACCACACCCAGCGTGTTTTTTATTTATTGTAGAAATGAGGTCTCACCAATTTGTCCGGGTGGGTCTCGAACCTGTGGACTCAGGCAATCCACTCACCTTGGCCTCCCAAAGTACTGGAATTACAGGCTGAGCCATCAGATGATCTTTTGAATTTCTGTCATCTCAGTTGTAAAGTCTCCTTTTTTATTTCTGGTTAAGCTAATTTGAGTTCTCTTTCTTTGTTTATTAATTAATCTAGCTAGTGGTCTATCAATTTTGCTTATCTTTTCAAATAACTAACGTTTTGTTTCATTGATCCTTTGTATTTGTTTTAGTTTCAATTTCATTTCATTCTTCTTTGATCTTTATTATTTCTTTTCTTCTGTTAGCTTTGATTTTGATTTGTTTGTGTTTTTCTAGTTCCTTGAGATATGATGTAGGTTGTTGATATGTGATCTTTCAGTCTTATTAATGTAGGCCTTAAGTGCTATAAATTTTCCTCTGAGCACAGTTTTGTCTGCCCCACAGGTTTTGATAATTTGTTTCATTGCTGTCATTCATTTTAAGAAATTTTTAAATTACCATCTTGATTTTGTTGCTGACCCAGGGATCATTTGGGAGCAAATTGTTTAACTTTCATGTTTTTGTTGGTTTCATGAATTCTTCTTGGAGTTAGTTCTACTTTTATTCCATTGTGGTCTGAGAAGGTGCTTGATATGATTGCAGTTGTTATGATTTCAATTGTTTTGCAATCATTGAGACTTAATTTGTGGCCTAGCATATGGTTAATCTTGGAGAATATTTCATGTGCTGATGAGAAGAATGTATATTCTATAGTTTTGGAATGGGATGTTTTGTAGATGTCTGTTAGTTCCATTTCCTCTAGAGTACTGTTTAACTCCAATGTTTCTTTGTTGACGTTCTGCCTTGATGATCTGTCTAGTGCTGTCAGTGGAGTGTTAAATATTCCCACTATTATTGTATTGCTTCTATCTCTTTTTTTAGGTCTAGTAGATTTTGTTTTATAAAGCTGTAGGTTCTGGTGTTAAGATGTATATTTAAAATTGCTATGTCTTCTCATAGGATTGATTCCTTTCTTATTATATAATAACCCATATTTTTTTGTTTTTAGTTTTTTAATTTAAAGTCTGTTTTTCTCTGATATGAGAATGGTTACTCCTGCTTGTTTTTGGTTTCTATTTGCATGGAATTTTTTCCCCAGCTCTTTACCTTGAGTCTACATGAGTCTTTGTGTGTTAGGTGAGTCTCTCGAAGGCATCAGATATTTGGGTTGTGGTTTTTTTTTTTCCCATTCTGCCAGTCTACATCTTTTTAGGAGGGCATTGCAACCATTTACATTGAGATTTAATGATATGTAAGGCACTATTCTGTTCATCATACTGGTTGTTATCTGGCTTCTTTCTTTCTTTTCTCTATTGTGTTGGCGATCCATAAAGCCTGTGAACTTTATGATTTCCAGCATTTTTCTACTGGTGTATTTTGACCTTTTAGAGCTCCTTTGAATATTTCTTGTAGAGTCGACCTAGTGGTGACAAATTCCCTCAGCGTTTGCTTCTCTGTGAAACACTTCATTTCTCCTTCATTTATGGCACTTAGTTTTGCAGGATACAAAATCCTTGACTGACAGTTATTCTGTTTGAGGAGATTGAAGATTGGACTCAAATCCCTTCTAGCTTGTAGGGTTTCTTCTGAGACGCCTTCTGTTAGTCTGATAGGTTTATTTGTAAGTTATTTGATGCTTTTGTCTCACTTCTCTTAAAATTTTTTCCTTCACTTTAACTTTTCATAGCTGAATGATTATATGCCTTGGGGATGATGGCTTTGTAGTGAATCTTCTGGGGGTTCTTTAGGCTTCTTGTATCTGGATGTTTAGATCTCTAGCAAGATCAGGGAAGTTTTCCTCTACTGTTTTCTCAAATAGGTTTTCCAAACCTGTTACTTTCTCTTCTTCCTCAGGAAGACCTATAATTCTTAGGTTTGGACATTTTTACATAATCCTACATTTCTTGGAGGCTTTGTTCCATTCTCTTGATTCTTTTGTCTTTATTGTTGTCTGCTTGGGTTAATTCAAAAGCTTTGTCTTCAAGTTTTGCGTTCTTTTCTTTGACTTGTTCTAGTCTACTGTTAAATTTTCCACTGCATTTTGTACTTCCCTAAATACTTTTTTCATTTCTGGAATTTCAGCTTGGTTTTTTTTTTTTAAGGTGTCTATCACTTTGGAGAATTGTTCATTCATGTCCTGAATAGTTTTTTAAATTTCTTTATGTTGGTTTTCAATTTTCTCCAAAGTTCATTGACCAATTTTATAATCAATCTTATGTCTGGAATTTTTAAAATTTCATTTTGGTTAGGGTTTGTTGCTGAAGAGTTGGTGTAGTCTTTTAGTGGTGTTGGAGAACTGTTTTTTCAAATCATCAGAATTATTTTGCTGGTTCCTTTTCCATTTGGGCAGACAATTTCTTCTAATTTTAAGTTGGTAGGGGGCTGATATAAGTTCTGTATGGTACTCTTGGTTATATATAACCTTGGTGTGGTAAGTTTTTCAATTGCTAGCTGTAGCAGCCCTGTGCTGTGTGCCTGCTCTGGTTCACAGAGTCCTGAATAACTAGAGTAACTTGGAAAGTGTTGTTAGTTGGCATTCGGGATCAGACCTTCCCCAAAGCTGAGGTATTGTATCTGATTTGTGGGCTGTACTAGTGGTTTCTGGCTATGAGGTAGTGCTTGTGGAAGAAAGCCAGCTGTGATGGTAGTTGTAGGGTTTCTCCTCGGCAAGTGTTGTTCCAAGTAAGTGCCCAGCCAACCTAGGCAGAGGGTGGGGTTCTGGGAGTATACCAAGTTCTCTCTATTTTGAGCCTTCGAGGCGAGTGCAGGGAAGAGGAACTGAAGCACACCACAAGTATGCACTCTGAACTACCCCAGTTGGGATTAGGAGGAAGTCTCAGGTGTTGTGCAGAACAGGCACAGAAGAGTTCACAAGGGGAGTGAGAGGTTGCTATGCTAATGTATCCTACTCCACTCCTGCCTTGGCCTCAGGTAATCTATGATCTGAACGTCAAGGTGCAGCTGGCTTTAGGGTCTCAGGTGTTCTCAGGCTACCTGCCCAACCATGCTGGCTAGAAAGCAGCTGCTCCACCCTACAAGGGTTGAGCTCCTGCAAGGATTGAGCTCAGTTTAGGGCCTCAGATGTTCTCAGGCAACCCGCCCAGCCAGGAACTGTTTGCAGCTGTGGAGTTTGCCCTTGGGGTCCATTCCTTCTCAAGCTGGCTGGAAAGCAGTCACTCTACCCTGCAAGGATTGAATTCCTCAGAAATGGTGGCTGGTGCTGCTGAAAGCTTCTTTCCTGTACCACCCCATGGCAGAGTATGGCTGTGGGGAAGGCAGATTCCCATGAGGCACTGGGGTCTCACAAGGCTCAGGGGGGCCTGCAAGTTTACAGCCGGAACACAGAACTCCTGAGTTCTCATCACTCACCTTCCCCATTATATCTAGAGACTGTGGTGGACTGCGGTGGTGCAGGCAAGAGTCCAGTCAGTTTCAGCCCAGGTCAGTGGATTTTTTTTTCTTCTTTGCTCTTATTATCACTCTTTGCTCTTATTATCACTCTTTAGGAGACTTGTGGGGCATGCTGCTGGATCTGTTCCTCTCTGGGTGCTGAGGAAACTCTATCTTTGTTTACTCTGTAGGAGAAACTCAGTCTGGCTGCCTCATGTCAGCTATCCTTCTCTGAAGTCCCTTTAAATACAGGGACTGCAAAATAGGTGGAGACACTTGGGTCACGTCTACAAAGCCAAGAGTAAAGATAGTTTCTTCACTTTCTTCACACTTGAGCATCCAGATGCCCTCTCTCTTCAGAAAGTGTCTCTTTCTCTTATACTGATAGGGAGGTATGGTCTCTGTATGACCTCCAGCTTGTAATCTAGTGTCATAGAACTTCTTACACAGACAAGAAGCAATCTCACTTCCTGAGGGGTTAGTGTAGTCACTATTAGATGAAATTCTAGCTACAGTTTGCTGTCTCTATGCTACCTGGGTGTTGCACAGGGCTGTGGAACCTGCCAATATTCTAATTAGGAGTGAAAGTTCTGAGTAGAGAGAGTCCGCATTGCTGGTATGGGTTATATGGGCTTCCTTTGAAGTCTTTGGAAGATTTGGATCTTGTTGCTGTAACATTCTGGTTCTAAGTCCCAGAACTACTTGTTGGAGCAAGGCTTATCCTAAAGCTGCTGATCTATGGGTTACAGGGTGTGTATTTGTAGAGGAACTACTGTCAGATCAATATTTATTAACATATAACCTAGTCATCTTTAGCCCATGACAAGCTAGACAGAGCATCTAGTTTAATGGGATTTTGTGCAGATAAAATAGAGACCTGAACATTCAACGTTAACGAAAGATTTCTGAAGAAACACACATGCCAATTGCAGCCTTAACAATATGGGAAAATGTATAGTTAATCCATAAGGAAACATTCTACTTGCTTCAGAAGTTGCTTACTATGGTCCCTATAAAGAGAACTATTTGCCAAATCATGTCCTTACACAGAACCGGCTAGACAGGATATCTAATCTTTAGAAAATCCACTTTCCTATATCAGACATGTTTGCAGGTTGTCAAATTCCTGACCCAAATCTGGACCTGATGATAAAGGAGACAAAAACCAAAGCAAAAGCAAAAAACCCAGCAGCAGGACAGTTCCAGACTAGTAGGACCAGCCACAAAGGGAGTCAACACAGCAGCACTAACACTATGTCAGGTGAACAATCATGACCTCACACCTCAGCATTCCAGTCCATGTGCAACCCGTCCCAGCACTGGCCAAGCACATCACAGCCACAGAGCAGAAGGGGACTCTCACCTACCTCCCAGCAACTTCCCTGTGATTCTGAGCTACAGTGAAATAGCCAGTGAGTTTCTGCTCAGGCTTGACTGTGCTGCTCCTTGCTGGACCCTGCTGTGGCCATGACAAAAAACCAGACAACTGTATGCCCCAAATGCCTGGGAGCCAATTTTCACCACTTTTCACAAACTGGAGTAGTAGCTTCCAGGCTGTTCCTAGTCAGAAATCAGGCTTGGGGGGGAAAAAAAGTGCTAAACAAGGACTGTATTGGTGAATATGCTCCTTGACATGGTTTCCTTGACATAGTTCAAACTGGTCAAGGCAATGAAGCTGTGAAATTTGCTAGAGCAAGCTTCTGATACAACTTGTAATGAATTCTTTCAGTGTAACAGTATTGACAGATAGAATAAAATAAAAGAATGTTTAAACATACGGTATATGTTAACACAACAAAGTAACCAGGCCCAAGTTAGGATTATTTTGATGCTAATTTCTTTTTGCTATCATATCAGTGAGTTGATCCGTTGTTCATATTAATTGGTGTCTTCATCCACGACTATTGCTTGTGTTTTTGCTTTGTTGTTTAGGTTCCAGGGGTGAATGTGCAGGTTTGTTACATGGGTATGTTGCATGCTGGTGAGGTCTGGGCTTCTAGTAGGCCCATCATCCAGGTGGTGAGTATGGTATCCAGTGGGTGATTTTCAATCTCTGTCCCCCTCCTCTCCTCTCCCCTTTAGTAGTCCCCAGTGTCTGTTGTTCCCATCCTTATGTCCATGTGTACCTGGTGTTTAGCTCCCACCTATGAGTGAGAACATGTGCTATTCAGTTTTCTGTCTCCGTGTTAATTCCCTGATAGTGATGATCTTTAACTGCATTCATGCTGTTGCAAAGGACAAGATTTCATTCTTTGGTATGGCTGCAGGGTATTCCATGGTACATATGTACCACATTTTCTTTATCCAATCTGCCATTTTCTTTATGCAATCAGCAATTCAAACATGGCACCTAAGTTGGTTCCATGTTTCTGTTATTGTGAACAGTGCTGTGATACACATACAAGTACAGGTATCTTTTTGGTAGAGTGAGTTGTGCTCTTTTAGGTATATACCCAGTAGTGGGATTGCCCAGTTGAATGGTAAATCTATTTTTAGTTCTCTGAGATATCTCCAAACTGCTTTTTACAAGGCTGAACGAGCCGACATTCCCACCAACAGTCTATGAGCATTCCCTTTTCTCTGTAACCATGCCAACATCTGTTGTTTTTTGACTTGTTAAAGACAGTCATTCTGACTGATGTAAGATGGGGTCTCATTTTGGTTTTGATATGCATTTCTCTGATGCTTAGCAAAGTTGAGCATTTTTTCATATGTTTGTTGGCTGCTTGTATGTCATCTTTTGAGAAGTGACTGTTCATGTCCTTTGCCCACTTTTAAATTTTTTTTCTGTCAATTTATCTAAGCTAATAAATTATAAATTCTGGGAATTCGCCATTTGCCAGATGCATAGTTTGCAAATATTTTATCCCATTCTGTAGGTTGTGTACTTACTTTGTGGATTGTACCTTTTGCTATGCAGAAGCTCTTTAGTTAAATTAGGCCCCACTTGTCAATTTTTTGTTGTTGTTGCATTTGTTTTTGAGAACTTGGTCATAAATTTATTGCTTAGGTCAATCCAGAAGAGTATTTCCTAGGCTTTCTTCTAGAATTTTTATAGTTTGAAGTCTTACATTTTAGTTGTAAATACATCTTGAGTTAATTTTTGTATATTGTGAGAGAAGGGGTCCAGTTTCATTCTTCTGCATATGGGTAGCCAGTTTTCCCAGCACAATTTGTCGAAAAGGATTTCCTTTCCCCAGTGTTTATTTTTGTCTACTTTATCGAAGGTCAGTTGATTGTAGGTCAGTGAGGTCAGTGACTTTATTTTTAGGTTCTCTATTCTGTTCCATTGGTCTATGTGTCTATTTTTACACTAGTACCATGCTGTTTTCATTTCTGTAGCCTTGTAGTGAAGTTTGAAGTCATTGCAATATGATGTTGCTGGCTTTGTTCTTTTTGCTTAGGATTGCTTTGGCTATTTGGGCTCTTTTTGTTTCATATGAGTTTAAGTATTGTATTTTTTTTTTCTAGATCTGTGAAAAATGATAGCTGGTGGTTTGACAGGGATTATGTTGAATCTGTAAATTGCTTTGGGCAGTATGGACATTTTCACAATATTGATTCTTCCAATCTATGAGCATGAGTTTTGGGGGTTTTTTTTTTCCCATTTGTTTGTGTCACCTTTGATTTCTTTCAGCAATGTTTTGTACTTCTTTTTATAGAGATCTTTCACCTCTTTCGTTAGATGTACTCCTAGGTATTGTGTGTGTGTGTGTGTGTGTGTGTGTGTGTGTGTGTGTGTGTGGTTGCATATGGGAGTGAGCTGTTGATTTGGTTCTAAGCTTGAATGTAGTTGGTATATAGAAATATTACTGGTTTTTGAGCATTGAGTTTGTATCCCAAAAGTTGACTGAAGTTGTTTATCAGTGTTAGGAAGTTTTTGGTGAAATGTTTAGGATTTTCTAGATATAGAATCATATTGTCTGTGAAGAGAGATGATTTAACTTTCTCTCTTCCTATTTGGATACTTTTTATTTCTTTTTCTTGCCTGATTGCTCTGGCTAGGACTTCTACTACTATGTTAAATAGGAAGAATTGCCCATAGATTTTCAAAGTAAAAAAAGCCATGTCATCTTCCCAGAAAGATTTCAAAACTCACAAGATTAATTGCTAACTTATAAATGTATTTTTACTTTCAGTCTTTGTCTTAGCTGGTATTAAAGCTACAATCAAGTAGTTAAGCATGTTGTCATTTATATAAAACTGGTCTCTCAACAAACTGAGTGCCATATACATACAATGTTTTATTTTTTCCTTGGTGCTGATTTGTGAGCATGAATTAAGATGAAAATCATGAATAATAATGTTTTAAAAAGGTGTAATGCCCAATTCTGATATTTTATATTGATTTTAAAGTGGTATTAAAATATTTTTAAGGTTTTTTTTTTTAATGTTTTCAAAGGGAAAGGAGTAAGACAGCCTTAGAACTGACAAGGAAAAACCTTATAACACACATATTTTAATTAGTGATTTATTTATTTATTTTGCTTTGTTTTACTTATTTATTTATTTTATAATCCTGGGGTACATGTGAGGATTTGCTATATAAGTATATTGCGTGAAGGTGAGGTTTGGGCTTCTAACAAGCCTTCTCCCCTCTATTAGTGAACATGGTATTCAATGGATGGTTGTGTATCTCTGATCACTCTTTTTCCCTCCTTTAGCAGTGGCCAGTGTCTGTTGTTCCCACACTTATGCCCATGTGCCTGATGTTTAGTGCCTACTTATGAATGAGAACCTGTAATATTCAGTTTTTTTGTTTCTGTGATAGTTCAATTAGAATGATAGTCTCCAGCTGCATCCATGTTGCTGTGAAGGACATGATTTTGTTCTTCGTTATGGTTGTGTAGTATTCCACTTTGTATATGTACCACATTTTCTTTATCCAGTCTGCCATTGGTGGGCACCTAAATTGGTTCCATGTTCTTGCTATTGTGGATAATACCGCAATAAATATACGAGTGCAGATGTCTTTTTGGCAAAATGAGTTATGCTTCTTTGAGTATATACCCAGTAGGAAAGGAGTAAAAGAACTGATGAGGAGAACCCCTATGACACATATATTTAAAAATTTTAATATTTAACATTTAAAACACAGCATATTATAATCAATTTGTTTTTCTTAAGTCAAATAGTATCAGATCATAATTATACAAGGTTTGGATTGTAAATAACACAAAAACAGCAATGCCCTGCCCAATCCCAATACTCTACATCATATTCTCTCATTGAGAACCAAGTACCATCCACTGTTGACTACGCAATCACAATTATGTAAATACTTAACATAAATTTAACCAAACATGGTGATACAATTATATGTGTGTGTGTGTGTATATATATATATATGTATATATATACATTATATATATATGTATATACATGTGTGGGGGGGGGGCTCAGGCAATCCTTCCACCTCAGCTTTCCAAGTAGCTGGAATTACAGGCACATGCTACCATGCCTGGCTAATTTTTTTGATTCATTATAGAGACGAGATCTCGCCAAGTTGCCCAGGCAGGTCTTGAACCCCTGGGCTTAGGCAATCCTCTCTCCTCAGCCTCCCAAAGTGCTGGGATTACAGGCGTGAGCCATTGCGCCTGACTCAAATTTTCTCTTCTATTGTCATTGTTCTCTTCCTACTTTCTGAGAATTTTCTCAAATTTATCTTCTAATCCTTCTGTCTCCCATTTCTACTTATACAGGTTCTGGACCTTGGGCACAACCTGATGACCCAAGTCCTTAATCCTACCCCCACAACCCTTGGAATCACCTCCATAGGTGAATGAATGTACTGGTGTCCTTCATGCTCCCCTTGGCACTAACCATTTTCCTGAATGGGGTCACGGTGAGCCACCTAGTAGCTCTCTGCTCCCAGGTGCCATCTACTTCTGTCCCAGGCATCTCTGCCCCCAGTCTCCTGGAGCTGAGTGAGGAGGGTCTACTCAGCTTCATCGCATGGAGGAAGACCCTCTCCCTGGTGGGCCAGGCCAGCCTGGTGAGACATAAGGACATGAGCTGGGTCTGCAGCCTCCACACAACATCTGTGTTCTGTTAAATCCTCTGTAATTCTGCCCCAGGAGAAATGGGCCCAGGTTCTGGGCCTACCTCCACCAATCCCTTGCCAGGTAACCTCAGAAAGTCATTACTTCCCTCTGAGCTTCCTTTATCCTTTGCCCCAGGGGAATTATGTAATCACCAGCAGGCTTCTTGTAGAGCTCAGCAGGATAATTAAAGACAAGAATGGAAGCTGGCTTGGTGGCTCTGCCTGTAATCCCAGCGCTTTGGGAGGCCTAGGCAAGCAGATTGCCTGAGCCCACGGGTTCGAGACCCCCCTGGGCAACTTGGCGAGACCTCATCCCTACAATAAGTCAAAAATTAGCCAGGCGTGGTAGCGCGAGCCTATATTTCCATCTACTCGGAAGGCTGAGGCGGAAGGATCGCCGGAGCCCAGCAGGTCGAGGCTGCAGTGGCCGGGAGCAGTCACTGCACTCCAGTCTGGGTGACAGAGTGAGACTACAGCTCAAAAACAAACAAACAAACAAAAAGACAAGAATGGAAATTCTGCACCTGAAGGCCCCTATCTGCTCCCGGGTATAGCACATGCAGACAAGCAGAGTCCTGGCCACTTTTCGGTAAGTCTGGCTGTGAAAGAACACAAGGAGCAGTTTTAGTTAAGGATTGCAGATGGGAACTGTGGACTCTTTGGCTGGATGGGTCCTCAAATCCAGCTCCCTTGTAACTCTCCACTTTCCTTATGACAACATTGATCTGTTTGTTTGCTTGTCTTTGTAAGTATCTGGGAAAATGTGGCCTTATAAAAGAAACTCTGAAAGGTGCAGGAAAACGGAGGTCTCTCCAAGTGCACATCATAACTCAGGCACTAGCTAAGGTCTGGGAGATCTGAGTATGCGACAGGGTCTCTGCTCCCATCAACAGCATGGTCTTGTGCATAGACAGAGATGTGAGAACTAAGTGCCGTGTGATGTAATAAGTATCGCGAAGGCAGCACATGAAGGAGTCGGACTTCATTTTGTAGACAATGGGTGGTCATTGAAAGAGTCAATGTCTAGTAGTGATGGAGATCTGTTTCTTCTGTCTGTCGCACTCATCAGTTCTTTGGGGAGTAGGCTAAACAGTGCCTCTCAAACAGCAGTGTGCGTTAGAAAGATCTGGAAAGTAATAAAACATAGACCCTGGGGCCCAAGATTCTGCAGTTCTGCCAGATTCCTACTTGATGTTGTCACTGCTGGCTTAGGGGCCACATTGGGTTAGATGAAGGGTTTGTGGGCTAGGGAAGAATAGGAGCGGGGGAGGGAAGGGGTGGAAGGTTAGGAGATTGGCATCATAGTCCAGTGGAAAGGAGATAAGAGCCTCTTAGAGTAGTAGCAGAGGGGAGGGGAAGGAATGGAGAGATGCTAAGGAGAAATTATTTAATAGATGGGCTATAAGAGGAATGGAAAAAATCAGACCCTCTGTCTTTACAGTTTGAGTGCCAGCTGGATGGTGGTGCCAACAATCAAACAGAAAAAGGACAAGAGGAGGGAGAGACTTTCTAAGGCAAGAAAGATACAAGTTATATTACATATGCTGTTAGACGACCAGGTGGGAATGCCTAGCCCTGCATTGGGAGTATATTTTAGTGGCCAGGAGAAGGTTCTAGAAGGTTCTAGAAGCATGTGTCCAGGTCATGGTCAAGATGGACATTCATCCAGAGGACAGGGTTATGCAAAGTTGGAGAACAGATTCGGATAGGGAGGGATCAGATCACCTCAAAGTTCCCTTCCACTGTTTGACCCCAAGAACAAGTTAGAAGGAAATGCTGTCGTCACCTCAGGCATCTTCTTCCCTTAAAGACAGCATAACTGAGAATGCGTTTGCTTTCCCTTTTTTTTTTTTTTAAGCAGGATTTATTGAGAGCACAGAAAGGCTCCCACAGTGGGGGGGGACCCAAGGGGGTTGCCCGTGTTTGCTTTCTGTCTCTGACTCTCTCCAGTTGTTCTGCAGGAGACATCATAGCTGTGTATGTTGTGTGTTGGCTGCCGTGCCATGCCCGCAGGTGCATGTATTGCTATATGCCTGATGACAGGTGGACTGGGTGAGTGTAAAGGAAGGGCCCTGGCACCCAGGAAGGGGTCTTACTGGACTGGGTTTGGGGTCTCCACCCTTAGTTACTGAGTCCTCTGAACTGTGGCCTGTACTCCAGCTGGTTCTGCCCAGTCTATACCTTCAAAATCTCCCAGCTGGGGATGAGGAACAAGGCCTTCTCTGGAAACTCCTCTAACCTGGCAAGGCCATGTGAGTGAGAGCCCTTGTGGCTGGTAGTTGTGACTATGGGATTCTGACTACGGGACAGAGAAGCCTGTAGGCTGAAAGGGGTGGCACAAAGGCCATGTCATTACAAGGAGAGAAAGAAGAAGACTCAGAGCTGTGATTCCATGAGCTAACAAAGACCCCTCAGACAGAGACAAGGACACACATCCTTTTATGTCACAGTCAGAGAAGAAAAGATACTTCATTATCTTCCTTTCAGAAATCATTATGCCCCTGATTATGGTGGAAGTCAAACATCTGAGGGAATAGAGACTCCATGTGTCCTCCAAGGAAATACCTATGTGGACAGATATCTCCTTGGGAGCTACCAGCAGTCCTGACAGACATGTGCAACACGGGCACATGCCAAGCCCTTCCCACCACAGAGAATCCCTGCGACAAGGAGCATAACTTCTCAGAAAGGTTTCCACGTCTTCGTGTAGCCATAGCTCCTTGACCACAGTTAGCAGCATGGGGCTCGCACCATCTCAGGAGACTGGGCAGATGGCCCCTGTCAGTCAGCAGTATCACCTTCACTGGGCAGGTGGCCAGGAACCACAGCCAGGGATGGCAAATCATAGAGGCTAGGCAGAGAGCATCAGCTGGTGGTGATGGAACATTTGTTCAATTCACATTGTGCTTTCTGACGGCAGAAATAGGCTTCCTCACCCAGTCCTTTGGAGGAGAGAGGCATTTCCCAGCAGGCAGGGGGATGCTGTGAGGGGGTGACAGGACCTCTAACCAGGTCTTCTGGGTTTCTCTTGCAGCATGTTCTGCAATTTCTACCACTATTTCTACATGGTGACCAGCACACTTTTCTGTGTCCACTCAGCTATGACACCTGTCCTCTATAATGCTGTGTCCTCCTCCTTCAGAAGACTCTTCCTGGAAGCCCTCAGCTCTTGGTGTCAAGAGCAACACCCCGTGAGCCATTACCTCCACAAGCCCCACCCCTCTGAATACAGCTTCAGCCTTTGGGGTTTCCCCCAGAAACCCTGACCTGGTTGAAATACAAGAATGAACAGGACAAGTAGAATGACAGACTGCTCAGTCACCTGGCAGACCTGATGAGCAACATTCTCACTAATTATTCAGGCTTTGCAGTCAGGTGGCCTTCCATTGGCCACAAGCTCTGCTGCTTACCAGCATGTCATGTAACACCTCTTAGCCTCAGTTTCCTTCTCTGTATAGCAAAGATAAAGAATAGTACTGGCCAGGCATGGTGGCTCATACCTATAATCCCAGCACTTTGGGAAGCTAGGGTGAGAGGATTGCTTGAGCCCATAAGTTCTAGACCAGCCTGGGCAACTTATGAGACTTCATCTCTACAATAAATCAAAAAATTAGCTGGGCATGGTGGCTTATGCCTATAGTTCCAGCTACTCGGAAGGCTGAGGTGGAAAGATTGCCTGCACCCAGCAGGTTGAAGCTGCGGTGGCCGTGAGCACCGCATTCCAACCTGGGTGACAGAGTGAGACTCCAACTCAAAAAAAAAAAAAAGAAGAGTACCCACCCCACCTCTTAGTGTTATCCAAGACTAAAGTGCTTAGTACAGTACCTGGTGCATAATAAATGCTCAATACATTGTTGCTGATACTATCTTTGATGTTATCATTGTTACATTACTATGGTTGCTGTTTTCCTGCCATCCTGAAAGTCTATCACATTCTTCTGTAGTTTTATGCTCAGATGTTCTACAAATTACCTCAAATGACAAATCAGCAGTGCTCTAAAATTAAACTGAATTGTTACACCCCATGATCTGTGGTAAAATTCTCTAGTCTCTTCTGGTAAAGGAGCAGTTGTTCACAGTGACAGTAGCTTCTGCAGGCTCTGGAAAGCCAGCAGGCCACAGATTTCCCCTCCTGTCTCTGGTCTGCATGATGTCTGGCCCATGGTAGCCAGGCCAGACCATGTGGCTAACAGGGAAATGGCCATGTGCTCCCTGCCACAGGGCATCCAGGGCCCAGACATGCTCTGGCCAGTCCAGTGTTGGACAAGTGCTGAGTCGGAATTCTTTTCGTCAGGACAGATTCCACAGGTTAAGTCCCGGGCACAGGGCTAGGCCCATTTCATATTGCCAGCCTGGTGCCTGAAGGTGGCGATGCCCAGGCCAATGGAGAGGTGGTGGTTTTTTCTGGGTGTAGACGATGCAGTGCTAAGAGGTGGGTAAAGACACAGGTCTGTGAGGAGTGGGAGGAGAATTGGGCACAAGACACAAGACCAAAAAGAGGTTCCTTCTCAAGAAATGCACCAACGCTTCCCTGGACTCCCTCCATCTCCTGACCCCTGTCACTCACCTTCCCATTCCCACAATGAGCACTGTGTGCACTCATCACATGTGTACACATTACACACACACAGATGCACATCACATGTGCACACACATTACATACACATGCACAAGTCACGTGCACACACATCACATGCACATGCACAGGCCACATGCTCACGCATCATACATGCACACTTCACATCACACACACATATCACATGAACACGAGTCACAAGCATACCCATCACACACACACCATATGTATACATATCACATCACACACATCCATCACACACATGTCACATGCACACACTCACCACACCTACATTACACATGCCACTGCACCTCCATTACATGTACACTCATCACATGCACACATGTCACATACACACATCACGTGTGCCTGCATCTGAGCTGGTACACTGAGATGAACCGGCAGTGGCTTCTACACAGCTTAGAGATGATTGTCCCCCAGCCCCCAGCCCCAGAGCCCTTAAGGCCAGAAGTGACAGCAACACACTCTTCATGGAGGCTACCCCAGGGTAGGAACACCACGGGCACTCACCATCAGCCTCATCAGGAAGAGGACACACCAGCTGGAAAAGTTAAGAGCCACAGCAGCACTGGTATGGGGAGCCCTCATCAGGGTGGCTCTGAATGGGAGGCAGTGAGCTCACCTGCCCATGGAGGAAGAAGATGCACTGTGAGGTGTGAGGCTGACCCCGCCTGACTGGCACTGCCTCATGTTAAAGCCCTGTTTTCCAGAGTTCCAGTTAAGGCTGGGGTGGTCAGCTTCCTTGCGAAACTTTCACAAAGCTCCAAGAAGCAGCACAGGGCAAGAAGAAACTCACCATCCCAAAGCTGGTGCAGCCCCTGAGGTGGGCAAGAAGCAACCCACCAGTCAGGTCTAGCAGGCTCAGAATTCAGGCCTCACCTAGGAGAGCTGATTTCGGACTGGCACTCGGGAGCAAGGACACCATGGGCAGACTCAGCTCCCTGGGTCTGTTTCTTCATCTTTAAAATTGGTGGGGGCAAAAAGTTAAGTCATTAAAAAAAGAAACTCAGGTCAGCAAAAACAGATTTGAATCTGAAGCAATGTATAATCTCCATGTAAATAAATGCACATATATGACTGCAGAAATGTTAATGTGCTTGATTACACGTATTCTCCCAAGTCTCTGCTAAGGGTGCTACATAATATCTGGCCCCAAAGGTTTCAGATAAGCGCTTGTGGTTCTGTAGTACCTAATAATCATTAGTACCTAATAATATGAGGATTAAATGAGATCAAGCAACAGTGCCTGGTATATAGCAAATGCTCAGTAAACACTAGTTGTTGTTACTGTCATTATCATTATCCTAGACCCCCAAACTGGGTAAAACTTAGTAAACTGTCCCTTACAATAGGCCATATGAATGAGGCACACCTCTACTACATGTTACCAAAGCACAGTGAAAAACAATAAAACTAAAATCAAAGAAAAACACATTAAGAACATGAGAGATGAGCTACTTTGCATAGTATCCAAAAATTTCATGCAAATCATTAAGCAAAACACCAGAATCCCAAAAGCCAAGACACGAGAAAGAAGAAATATGTTCAGCCTCAATAGTTCCTAGAGAAATGACAAGATAAACAATAATGGTGCAACATGTTATGGCTAGTAGGTTAGTAAGAAATGTCACTGACAAGTACAAATTCTACTGCCAGTAATTGGGTGACATCAGTGTGCTCCTGTCTCGGAGAGAAAATTGAATAACCCTCTTGGAAAGCAAATTGGCAGTATATTTTGAAAGTCATAAAATGTTCAGAAACATAGACTCTGTAATTCAACTCCTGGAATTTGACTTTCAGGCATTGTGCTGAAGAAGCAAAGGGCTCTCTCGGCGTGCACACAGATTTATTGCAGCATCCTTCACGTGGGCACTTGCGAGCATGTACTGGACCGTGGTCATAAATAGCTTACCCTGCCTAATCCCCACAGCGGCCCCTGCCTGTAAATAGTCTTACGACCATCACCATTTCACCTGCACCAGAAGCAAAGTTAAGTAAATTCTCCTCTCACTCCTTGGAAACTCAGGGATTGCAACCTGCTATGGGACTTTGGGGTCAGGTGCTTAGTCTCTGCACCACGCTGCTGCTCAGAAGCTTGATGGCAAAGGATGATGAGATCTGAGGACCAGCATATGGAATTGAGTGAATCATGATGATGGCCTTGCTCAAACAAATCTCATTTGTTAGACCATCCTTAACAAACACAAAGTATAAAACTTATTTAGAAACATAAACAAATTATGATTGTACTATTACCTGGGAAAGAAAACAAGATGGTCATATCATGATATTATGTACAAATCATACAGCTGCAGAGAAATGATCAGAACAAGGCACTTAAAAGAAAATGGTGGGTTCTCTAAGAAGGGGTCAGTGACCCCAGAACAGGGCTGGTGGCTGTCTTCATCCCACCCTCTGAGCACAAGCAAACACTCAGAAACGTGTAGAGAAAAAGGACTGTAAAACCAGCTATTTCTTTAATTTGTTGTTATAATAGTGTTCGTGCAATATTTTTAAAAACAGTAGATTATTATTGTTATTTTAATGGCTTTGGGTGTGCAAGTAGTTTTTGGTTATGTGGGTGCATTGTACAGTGGTGAAGAAGTCCGGGCTTTAAGTGTACCGGTCACCCCCATTAGTGCACATTGTACCCAGTAGGTGATTTTTTCATCCTTCCCCCCTTCTCACCCTCCTCCTTCTGAGTCTCCAATATCCATTATACCATCCTATATGACTTTGCAGAATTACAACTAGAAATTTAGTTCCCCACGCTGTCATCCCAGGAGGTGGCACTGAGCACTGATTAAAGAGCCCAGAGCCTGGGCTCAGCCAAGCCTGGGGACAAATTCTGTGTCTGTCATGTATTAGCTGGGCCTCATTAATGCTTTGGCATCATCTTCATTTCGGTGAAGTAAGCATAACAACTACCCCCTGGGTTTTAAGAATTAAATGATACAATGAATATTAAAAAATGGATTGTGTATTACTTAAAGAGCACCCAAAAGAGCTCAATAAACTTTGGAGAATACATTTTAAAATTATAGAAAAGTAGAAGATATTAGTGACTGCAGGGGTCTGGGAGGTGGGCAGAGGGCTCAGGAGGAAGGTGGGTGTAGCCACAAGTCTTTGATGTGACAGAATCTTCTATCATGGTATTGATCTGTATCCTAAATCTATCAATGTTGAAATACTAGGAAAGGGAACACAGAATCTCTTTGTGTTGTTTCTTAAAACTGACTGCGAATCTAGTTACCTCAAAATTTAAAAGAAGGAAAGGAACAAAAAGGTGACTCATAGTTCCACCATGTGGATAACTACTATTAAATATTTGGTATACATCTTTTGGGGGGGAATCATAGCTATCATTATTATAAAAAGACATTCTAGGCTCCTGAATGCAGATTATCTTTATAATTCCATATTTTAAAATGTTAAGCAATATGTTTTTGTGTGGTTGGTTGGTTTGATTGTGTGTGTGCTTGCCTTGCCAAGATCAAGATCAGGAGAGAGACCCTGTCGTTATTTCATCAGGTTTAGTCTTATCAGTGTCAAAGTCCCAGGAGGCTTCACTAAACTTTGAAAGATAAAGTGTTCATTACCCACCCGGGTTAGTTTCTTGTGGCTGCCATAACAAAGTGACACAAACCATGTGGCTTAAAACAACAGAAATGTATTCTCTCACTGTTCTGGAGGCTACAGATCTGAAATCAGGGTGTTGATAGGGCCATACTCTCCAAGACCCTAGAGGGGGACCCTTCCTCTCTAGTCTCAGCTTTTGATGATACTCAACAAGCTTTAGTTTGCAGATTTGTCATCCTAATCTCTACTTCTCTTGTCACATGACAGTCTGCCAGTGTGTCTCTCTTACCTCTTCTTTTAAGGACACCAGTCATACAGGATTAAGGGCTCCTTTCACTCTACTGTGACCTCATACTTAGCTAATTACATCAGCAATGATCCTATTTCCAAAAAAGGTGCTGAGGTACTGGGGCTTAGGGCCTCAACATACATTTTTTTTCAGGACACAGTTCAACTCCTAACACTCTCCAAACTGCTGCTTCTTAGCAAGCTGGATTGCCAACCCTGGGAAAGACCCTTTGATAGAGTGAGCATTAGAATTAGAATGGCTTGAGCTTCCAAGAGAAAAGAATGAGTGCTTGCCAAAGTTTTATTTATTCTATTCTATTTTATTTTATTTTTTTGTCTGTTTGTAAATGCTTGTAGCCACTTTATTTACAATAGTCAAAATTGGAAACAAATATTATCAACTGGTCAATAAGAAGAAACAATCAACATGACATCATATGATTAAATCTTAAAAGTGTGTTAGCTGGAAGTATGTGGTGCCCTTGGTAAGACATTCTGGGTAAGACACAACCACAGGGACACAAGCCAACCAGTAGTGGTTGGGCTGGGCCAGGGTCTGGCAACAGAAAGGTATGGGAGTTTTGGGGGTGCTGAGAATGTTCCACGTCATGTTTTTGGTGGTTCGTCAAAGTTTTAGAAAGAAAAGAGAGGGAAAATTGAGACAGTATATTTGGCGAATGACAAACACAGTCATAAAATTCTTGTTTTTTTCTCTAGACATGAAGGCCTTTAAAAATCTGCACTGGGCTTTCCAACTGTTTTGTGAATTAAAATGCTAAATCTAGCTGGGCTTGGTGGCTCAGCCTGTAATCCCACGCTTGGTAGGCTGAGGTGAGTAGATTGCCTGAGCCCACGGCTTCGAGACCCACCTGGGCAACTTGGCGAGACCTTATCTCTACAATAAATCAAAAAATTAGCCAGGCATGGTAACATGCGCCTGTAGTTTCAGCTACTTGGAAGGCTGAGGCGGAAGGATCGCCGGAGCCCAACAGGTCGAGGCTGCAGTGGCCGGGAGCGGCCACTGCACTCCAGTCTGGGCAACTGAGTGAGACTCCAACTCAAAAAATAAAAATAAAAATAAAATAAATAAAATAAAATGCTAAATCCCTCTGAGCTGGGAAGTCTGCCTAAGCAAGAAGATTTTAAAAAGGAATAAAAGCTGTCAACATTGGACACACCCTTGGTTCATGGTCTACCTTAAACAAAAGCTGTCTGCAGAGTCTGAAGCCAGATCTTGAGGGTTTCATGCAAATTTGTTTATAAAAGTGATTTCTAAACCTTAATCGTGGGATGTCCAAGACTCTGGATGGCACTAATGTGGTATATTTCATATATGCTCATACCCAGGCTTACCTCCACAAGGCAACCCTGTGTTTCTCACTGAGAAAAGACTAGATTGTCACATAAATTGTAAACAGAGATTTAGGAGCCAACAGGGCCTCTAGTATAAGGCATTATATTAGAAGTAAAATATATCTTAGATATTTTATAATGGGGTAAATGCTTAAGCCAGGGAGCAGCTGTGATGTTAGTGGGAATATTATTACATCTGCAGGCATGAATCTAGGCTTGCTCTGTCAGTTAATGGCTGTATAATCTTAGACAAGACATTTCACCTCTCTGAGCCCCTGTTTCTTCTGTAAGATGGTCCCAATAATGTCTACTTCAGAGTATGATTGTGTTGATTAAATAAAACAATGGATATTTAGTTATCTGATAAAATGCCTGGTGTATAGTAGGTGCTCAAAAATGGTTGCTACTTACTGATGCTCACTTTGTAGCTGGCAGTCTCAGGAGCTGGGTGACTTGGCCAAGGAATGGACGTATGAACCTAAGTCTTTTGATTTCAAATACCACACCCTCTTTACTGCCACATTCTGCCATGGGCACCCCAACACTATATAATAAATGTTGCTTTTGCAGCATGATTGCTCCTTTTTTTTTTTTATTGTAACAGCTCTTAAACAGCTGAGAGTATTGGGGGGATTTTTTTTTCCTTTAGGAACTGCCTGTGACCCTAACTCCTAGGCACATCAGAAAAACATCTCTGAACCCAGATGGCAAAGAACAGAGACAATGGCTCTAAAGATAGGCATAGTAGGTACTACGTAAATGGTGTATATTTATTTCATGGTCACGAAGACTCACCAAACATATACTTACAGTCCTAGCCCACTATGAACACTTGTAGTTAGGTTGAGTTTTGTTTTGGGTATTAAGGGCTTTCTTATTGGTTAGACTTGAGGACTATAAGGCAGAGACTTGGGATAAATGAGGGTCTCGACTCCCTGAGTATTCTGAGAAGGATTCACAAAGGTCTTGGAGTACTCCTCAAGTGACGAAATAAGAGAATGTTAGAGAGACATGAATGTGTGAATGGGGCTTCCGGTTCAAGACATCAAAAAGAGCAACACATAGAAGACACAAATCTGAAAATTCCTACTAACCCTGCACCTGTGGAAAATGGTTCAAGAATGGTTAACAAATGCTTTATAGCCCCAAACAGCAAACATTCTGGCTCAGAATAATTTGGGATTTGCTTGGTTTCCTATTGCCAGAAGTGTAAATGGAAGCTTTTCAGGTGGTCAAAAACCTTTACCCCCACTTTATGCCTCCCCGTCAGTTCCCTCTTCTGCATTAGTTTAGAAAGAACCTGGTGAGAACATTGACATCAGTCCAGAAGTACAGATTTGTATCATGTCTCTAGACATGAGCCCAGGAGCAGTGCACACCAACCAGCTCTGACCCATGGCATGGAGAAGGAGAATCTGCCAACTCCAAAACAGTTAAAGCAAAGCTAAGGGCAGGGTTTGCGCATGGAAAACACTGAACTTGGCTAGACTTTTCTTTATTCCATAAACAAAAGGAAGGACACATACACAGAACCTAGGCTGGGGAATTCTGCAAGATATGCTGTGCAGTAGATCAGGGTATACTCCGGCAACTGATTTATGTAGACAATGGTTTCATGTCTTCATCACTTGCAAGAAAATGAGACTCCTTGGCATCATATGCAAAAAGCCATCAAGAAAAGAACAAACTGTGACAAAAGGCACTGAAGTGCCCTGCAGGCAGAAAAGAGACAACTGGCAGCATAAACACCGAGGCTGTGGTTTGGTAACACATGTGAGAAGCTATTCTGGAAAAGAGTGGAAAGCATGAGGCTATGAAGATGAGACAAGCCCTGGTGATTGACAAGAAAGATGTAGAAGATTACCAGAGCTAACAGGAAGTGACAGGAGTTCCAGAGAAAATAACTGCAACAAAATAGGAGGAACTTGTTGAAGTTTTAATCAGAGGAGTGACAAGATCAATCTTTAACACAGAGAAGAGGCACTCTCAAATCTATAGAGGTGCATAGTTGTGTGTGATATTTGGGAATAGGGAATTTCCTTTTTTAAAAAAATCATACACATTACGCACAAGTCCTCACTTGTTGTAAAAGAGTCAAACCACATGGAAAAGGGAGAGAGGAAAATGTGGACCCGCCCTTTAGCATACCCCAATCCTTGCCCCTTCCCCAATGAAGTCATTATCAACCTTTTGGTGTCTATTTTTCCAGTCTTTTTCTATTCATATGCAAAAATACGTATTTTTCCAGTCTCTTTCTATTCCCATGCAAAAATGCATATGTAAATTATGCCTATGGTTTTTTTTTTCATTATTAATGTTTTGGTATGGTTTTTTTTTTTAATTAAATCAATATTTTTTATTATGGTTGTGTGGGGTACAGTTAAGGGTTACGTGTACAATTACGTTTCATTCAGGCACCCTGTTGATAAGAGGTGTTTCCCCTTCCCCAGACAGATATTTGCTACTGTTAATCCCATCGCCCTCCCCCC